>NW_018109833.1:0-1803 GCF_000183805.2 Loa loa | reverse complement strand
CCTTCCCAACTAAATCTTCTAGGCCCTTCTTTTACTTTTCTATCGCTACTGATTCATTATCTCTCTTTTTTCTATAAGTTTATCATTTATTTTATTTAGTCCCGTAATAAGTGAAACTCTTCCATGATGAATCTTATTTCCTTCGTCAAATAGACAATCTTCTTCATACAAGTAATTTCCTTATAATGAAACGTTAATCTTCCATCCATCCATCATCTTTTCCTGAACGTAACAATCCTTTTCATTCTATCTCCAAATTTCATCCAACACTATTTCTCAATATTATATTTTTGTTGTTTTATTCTATCGTCTTTATGGGAAGGATAACTTCCACTTCCTGCTCTTTTACATTCCTATTCTACTGTCACCCTTATTTTTAATCGTTATTACAAGCAGATTCGAATAAGACTTACTCGTCCTGTACAAAGATCCTATGCTTAAGTCACTGGTTCGAATCCAGCCGAGACCAAATTTGTTGATAATAATAACAAGTAATAATAATAATAGTAATAATCAATTGTTCAAATTTATCAGACTTCTTTCTGGCACACTAAAAGTTATGTCGATTATATATTTCCATAAGTACCTCACTTAATATATCACCCATTATTGTCTTCATTACTACAAAAATTCTTTCCTTGTTTCGAACAACTTTCCTACGTATTACTAATGGATTCCAGGATTACTACTTGCAACCCTTTCATTCTGATTGTTCATTGCTCCGGAAACTGACCTTTTGTTATTCGTTGAATTGTATTTTGGAAACTTCCGGAACAGTTTCATTGTTGTTGTTGTTGCTTCCTTCTTTCGATAATCTATCTTCTTGTTATTGTTACCTTCTTTCGATAAATATTTCGTTAATCTTTTGTTTTGACTTCATGTTTGTATTTTTCCATTAAAATATTAAATTCATTTCATCATTAGTTTTAAACCGATGAAAAATTTTCCAATTAAATATTTTTATAAATTCAAAGAAGAACTGATATCTTGTCATTGTAATATTATTGGTTTTACTTCTTTATTTTCGTTCCATTTCTTTTTTTTTAATTAGGAGAAATTTGAAAATGTGCTTAGAAAAGGAAATATGGCGGAAATAAAGCAGAAACTGATAAAACAATGAAAAGTTGAAATTAGCGACTGATAAATCATAAATGTATTGGAACTCATATGATTTGAATTTTAATAATATGATTTAACCATAGAATATAATTTATTAGCCATTTATCATTGCCATCAAAAGGGAATACAAATGTGCTTTCACCCAAATAAAATTTGCATTTTTTCATATAATCATGTTATATGCAAATGAATTACAGTAACAAGTTATTGTAATAAAACAAAAAAAGAAGTATTTCAACGTGGCCTTTTGAATTTGAAAATCATACAAACCAGAGATCAATCATACAAATCAGAGATCAGCCATTTATTAACAATTTGATATCTGACATCGATCGATCATGAAGGATTGCATAAACAACCGAATGAATGCTTGATAACAACAAATTTAATAAAATTTTGCCGTAACTCAATTATATATTAAATGGGAAATTTCTCCATATGACTTGAACATGATCATTATGAATAATGAATTGATGTAGCCGAAATGTTCAGAAATTATTACTTTGACGTTGTTAAATTTTGTGTTAGTTGAAGAAAAGTTTGGCTAAAGTTAAATTTCAATTCCAAATACAATTCCGAACTCAATCTACAGTTTCGTTTAGTCTTCTGGACATGCATAATGCATTCATGTGAATTAATTTTGAGTTCTCTTCAACAAATGCATTGGAAGAAAAATTGAAATTA
>NW_018109832.1:0-1803 GCF_000183805.2 Loa loa | reverse complement strand
TAAAATGAAAAGATTTACTTATTTTTATTTTTGGTTTTAAATCAATGATGCAAGATATGATCTTGAATTATTTCAGTGATGTTGCGACAAATTAAAAACTGGTTCCAATCATTGAAATCATTTTTACGAATTAATGATAAGGAAATTTGCTGAGCATGTAGCAAAAAATTTGGATAAAAATATAATTGAATTAATTTATCTTTATTAATTAATCTTTATTGATTAGTTAATAATATTATCAAACCTTCGCTGAAAACGTGCACTATCATTTCCTGGTAATACAAAAAAGCTTATCACCATATTGCAGAATCCAAAAATAGACAATAAAATTTGGAGAATCTTGCATAGTTTCATCAATGTATCAATTTGTAAAAATTATTCGCAATAATTTAATTAGTAAATTTAGCAAAAATAGCTGGGAATTCTGGAAAAGAAAACGAAATCATCGATTTAATTTGGATTTATGAAATGATCAGCAAATAACATACCTTAAATTGGAAAAATCAATCTTGGATTAATAGCAATTTTTGGTGTATATGTTAAAAAAAAATGGAATAATGATATGGTCCAAAATAAACATTTTATAACTTTCATTCTTACAAGCAATTGTCATATATTTTTAATCTAATTTATTCTTTGTTTAAGTAAAATTAATTACAATTTAGCAGTGGTTAGATTGCTAAAAATTTATTCAACTGATATAAATATAACCGATACAAGTTAAAAAATTATGAATAAGGATTTGAATTTTTTTTTTTATTTTAAGAATTGTTTTTTTTTCTAACCCTTTCATTAATATAATTTACAAATGGGTTTGATGAGATAAAATTAAAATGCAATAATTATACATAACTGATTCAAAATTAAAAAACTAGTAACAAAGTTCTTTTTTTCTTCTATTTTCTTACAGTCATTGGAAAGTAATTTATGTAAAGTATTTTAAATTAGTTTCTGGAAAAAAATTTGACGATTAAAAAAAAATTTTTTTTTTTTCAAAACCTCAAAAACTGCGAAATTAAGATTATTTCAATGCATCAAATGACCTGAATCATTACAAATAAAAAGCTCATTTCATAGATATTAACAATAATGTTAAAATAAAATAAAAGAAATAAAAAAAAAGGATTAAATGAAAATGTTGATTGGAATAGAAAAGTAGAACGACTGATTGTAGCAAAGTTTTACCAAATGAATATTCTAAATGATGACAAATTTCTTGATCAAAGGCAATTGTCCATTTCTTCAATAACCTGTTCACAAATTGTCTGACAATTATCCGCTTAGAAATTTCCCATATAATATCAACTTTTTCTTCATTTTTTTCTTTATGTCTGAAAATTTTGCTTTTGTGATTTAATGATTAGTTGAACAGAATAAACGAATCATTGCTAAAATGATATTAAGTAGCGTATCATTGATGGATATTATTACAAGTTTCAAAATTTCTTGTACATGACATTTTCTCTGTTCTGTTTTTCTTTTTTTGCTCTATATAAAATATATAATTGTCATCATCCTCCTAATAAATAATAGCAGTAATTAATAACAAACATTAGTGATAACTGTAATGTTATCACTGCTATTATCATTTGTAATAATATTAATGATTGCTACTATTTTCTACTAACTGTTATTATTTATTTGTTTGTTAATTTATTATTATTATTATTATTATTATTATTATTATTATTATTATTATTATTATTATTATTATTATTATTATTATTATTATTATTATTATTATTATTATTATTATTATTATTGTTATTACTATTATTATTATTATTATTGTTATTATTATTA
>NW_018109831.1:0-1804 GCF_000183805.2 Loa loa | reverse complement strand
TATTATTATTGCCGTTTATTATTATTATCAAGTATTAATTACTAATTGTCGTTATCATTATTAACAATTATTATTATAGAAATAATAGAAATAAAATTTAAGTTAACAATAGCTAATTTGTTTATCTTAAGTTTCTTTTTGAATACAATTATACAATGATTGTCTCAATCTATTCCACTTAATGCTATCATAATTAGGCTTTAATTATAATTAAAATAAACTTGCAGAGTAGTATTTGATATTATTACAAAATGATTATTTCACTTGAATGATTTTTTTTTTTTGCTTTTTTTTTATACTATTACCACCATCGGAACAATCATTTCAATTTATTAAATTTCAACAAATGAGCAAATATTTTTAAGCCTATTATCGAATAATAGACTAATTGTTTTGTCTTTTTCAATTCGATTACAAAATTTATTATATTTTCTATTTAATTTCTATTTGAAGCAAATGAATGAAAACTGAACCAGATTGGGCATTGATATATATATATACGATATTGATTTTCTCTTGAACAAAAATGAATGATTTATTAAAAATGTCAATTCTATCTAGGATTTTGAATCATAAAATCTGGTAGATATTAATAATTGTACGATATTGATTTCCTTCTATCAGAATGAATGATTTTAGTACATCAATTCTACATTTTAAATTAAATTTTTTCAAAATTAAAATAATATTTGATTTTGTTAGGTGACATTATTTGCGCAATTGTACTGTTTTTTTTTTCTTTTTCCTCAATATTGTACTGGAATGGTGTGATTCGTCCCGAGAATTCTACATATCAGTGTTTCGTACGTGATACGTGTTACGTATGAAAAGTGAAAATTATAACAATTATCGCGCTATTCCTCCTCCTCCTCTTTTCGCTTTCTATCATTACTCTCCTTACAATGCCTATTATTTTTTTTTCCCCTTCCTCCCTCTTCCACCGCCATTCCCTCTTCCCCCTCCCCCCTCCCTGTCTATCATATCATTTCATATCACGCATATCACTTTATCATATCATATCACTGTTATCATTTCCTTTCTTCATTCTTTATCATTTATTATCAAATCTCTTATTGTTTATCTGTCGGTTTTTTTTCTTTTTTTTCGCCTCGCTTATTTACTCCCATTATTCCTTGTTTATTTGTTTGTTTGTTTATTTATTTATTTATTTGTTTATTTTCTCTTTTTCCATTTTCCATCCCTTTTTGTTGTATCTCTTATCATTCATTGATTCTTCCTTTTTTTTTTCGTGTTAATAAAAAAAATACATTAACTGAGTAAAGTTTAAATTTAAATGCATTTAATTTGCTTCATTATATATTTGATAATTTTTGTTTTTAAAAGAAAAAGAAAGAAAAAAATGGTTGAAGTGATTGATTCGAATTTTTTTTTTTTTTTTCCTTCCCAAATAATTAAATATACTTTCATTTAATGTGTTGAATGAAAGCATATTTTAACAAAAAATGAGAAATATATAAGATAATAATTAATTTTGATCGACTGATTAATTAGTTGTCTATCCTCATTAAGTGATGAGTGATAATTATTTTTTTTTTTTTCAAAATATAAAAGAAAAAAAAAGAAGCAATTGAATCGAAATAATTTGAAGCTAAATAATTAAATGCCTATTTGATAATCATTTTTCATTCCTCTTTGGTATTTCTCGATCGTTGCAGTGATAACGGAAGGAAAGATTTTACACAGGAATGAATAAACGGATGGATGAATTATCCGGAAAATTAGCAATGATTCTATATGAATTCCGTCATTTTTGCATGCATTTATTTGAATATTCGTTCCTTTT
>NW_018109830.1:0-1805 GCF_000183805.2 Loa loa | reverse complement strand
GGTTGCTAAAGGATGCAATTTTCCTCGAGTAATTCGCAAAACAAATTTTTTCATTTCGCCACTTTATTGTATGCTTCTTTTGATGAGT
Organism: Loa loa; assembly: GCF_000183805.2. Taxonomy (NCBI): domain Eukaryota; kingdom Metazoa; phylum Nematoda; class Chromadorea; order Rhabditida; family Onchocercidae; genus Loa; species Loa loa. Next base: position 1,717 of record NW_018109830.1, on the reverse strand, counting down.
AACGGCGGTAAATGATTAGTAATATATATGAGATTTGCGCCCAAATTCGGTTGCTTCAGTAAAGGATAAGCTATATTATTACTTATTGTTTTAGCTACGATGACTAATCAATGCTATGAAACGAGTAAAAGAAATTGTAAAAACGAATTTGGTGAGGAGGGAGGCAGTTTGTGACAGTAGACTGAATTTTGAACGAAAATATTGACCTTTTATAGTGAAAAGATCGAATCAGTCAAAGATCAGAAAAAAATCGAAATTAATCTCAGCTTTCTATTTTGCATTGAATAGCATGCATTGCGAAACAAAAAGTATTTCATGCAGATTATGCAAAAAAGTGAATAATACTGTCACAAACAGTTTTTCTGTAGAAATTGGGATTAACAGAATATTTCGTGTCACTGGAAACCTTTCATGAATTGTCACAAACGGCTTTTCTATAGAAATTGGGATTAAAGGGGTATTTCGTGTTAGTGAAAGCCTTTCATTGAATTACATAAATTTGCATTTGTGTTAGAAATAGAAGCATCCAAAAGCAAGCTGGACCATCGATTGTCGTTATTTTTCATTCAAAGAAAATAGCATCTACGGAGAGGTTTTTTTTTGCTGTTATAAACAGATTCTCAAATTTTTATTTCGATAAAAGTTCTTTTCTTAATTAACAAATTCGGTGGTCGTTTTTTCTCTCTTCAAACTTCATTATAAAATTTCCGTCATATGAATGATGATAAGTATTGCTTACCTAAATACGGCTCAGTATCGCAATATTTCCTTCAATCATCAGAACCTACTGGTTCTACAGTATATGCAAATCTAACATGCAAGTTGCCATGTGGCTGTAATGAGCAATATGATTAATATTTACAATTTGCATAAATTTTCTTATAAAAACTTTTTGTAGCCGTAATTTCTATAATTTCGGTAATTACGATACGATAATCAATCTTTGAAAACAATAGAAATGGTTCTTTTTTTTCTGTTCTAAATTGATTACTGAAGTAAATTTCGAATTATTAAATGCATTTGAAGTTTCATTTTATTCATTCCACCAATAATTGAATTCATTGCAAAATTACTTGTGCATCTCATTTATTGGAAAATTATCTTTCTTTGCTTTTTTCTTACATTATATCGAAAATAGTACAAATTTTTAAAATTTGTCTTTTTTGTACTTTCAGCTTTTCTATATGCAATGGAAAAGTAAAGATTTCAACAAAGATTTTTTGAAGAAAAGTAAAGGTTTTTTTTAGTAAAGATTTCATTCTTTTTCTCTAAAAAAATTTGAAATGTATTTATTTATTTAGAGCAATGCATTAATTTGTTGCATTAATTATTAATTGAAAGTGTACTGATTTTTTTTTGAGCTTATTCTATGATAATATTGACAACATTGTTGATGATAATATTGTTTATTTGTCGTGCTAAAATTGGAAGTTTTTTTTTTCATATTCTTAAATGCTCTTTCTATATTACATCTCTCAATATTACATTTCAAATAAATCTGTGTCGCCGAGAAACAAGTCCAACAGAAAAACATTTACCCAACACTGAAAGCCTTTTATTGAATTACATAAATTTGCATTTTTGTCAGAAATAGAAGCACCAAAAAGTATGCTGGACCATCGATTGTCATTATTTTTCATTCAGGGAAAGTTGTAGAATTTACACCATTGTCTATTATTTCTGGCTTTTGTATTTTAATATAAATTTGCAATCCTAC
>NW_018109829.1:0-1806 GCF_000183805.2 Loa loa | reverse complement strand
TGGATAAGATTATTAAGATCCACAGTATGGGCGCTTCGGTTTATCAAACAGACTCATAAAGGAGAACTCTCTTGGTTGGAATCATTATCTATGCCAAACACCCAAATGACCAAATGCGACTATGATCTCGCGGAAAGAATGTTGATCAAGCAAGCTCAATCACAAGACCTCACGGATGAAGAAAAAGACAAGTGGAGTTTATATCAACATAAGAACGATAAATTATGGAGATCGAGTAGTCGTTTAGGGTACTCGGAACTCGATGAGGAAAGCAAATACCCGATATACCTGCCGAAAACCAACCGCATTACCGAACTCATCATACAACAGCAACATGAAAGGCTACACCATGCAGGGATAGCCCACACCTTAACCGAATTAAGACGCAGATTTTGGATACCAAAGGGAAGAGCGGCAATAAAGCGAATAATCTCAAGGTGTATGACTTGCAAACGGTAGAATGCAAAACCATTCAAACTTCCACCAATGCCAAATTTGCCCGAATCCTGAGTGAAGCGATCTAGAACGTTCGAACAAGTTGGTTTGGATAAGAAATGATTGAAACCTTGGAGGAACCCATCGCTACACGAACAAGGAGGGCCAGAAAACTGTTAAATGCAGAAAAGACGAGCGAACCTAAGTTCCTAAGAACCCTATTCGTGCTTAATGTAGTAGCGTTTATGTTTGCACAAGTCCAAGCTATGAGTAACTGCACGTGGAAGTCAGGAATTTAATATCCTGAGAAATCAGGAATACCGTTTAATATCCTGGGAAATAGAACTGTGAAAGTATCACTAATCAAAATGTTACTTTACACAAGGCTGAGGTGTACACACGTACTCATGTCCGGATACCAGCTATAAAATGTAGTAACATAACACGGACAGTGTGTACAAAGGCATTACTCAGAGTGATACTATCAATAGTATCTGACCAAACGGTTACTTCTGCCATAACTCCCCAGCTATGTCGAGCTATCTATGCTAACAGACAAGACGGAATCAATGCCGAGTTGGAACTACTAGTCCACAGACACGAGGAAACATTTTACCAACTTCCTACCAGTGATCCAACACTTAACCGACAAAGAAATCCCTCTCTTTGGCAAGAAATCGCGGCTCAGGGAGAAGAAGTAACCAGGCAGTTAGATAACCAGTTCAACCAATTTACGAAGGTGATAAAGGAAGAAATTGATAGTATAACAACTCATTGGAGGATGATAACTACTGGTATATGTATTGTTGCAATTTCAATTGTGTTAATCGCTCTTACATTGAAACTCGACTTCCTCGAATCTATATTATGTTCTCCTCATAGACTCAACCAAAACCCAAGGGACATTATTATTCTTCTTACGGGAACAGCACGTGCCTCTTTTCTAGACACGGGAGAAGAAGTCCCAGTTATTAAACTTAATACTCTCTGCTATATACCTGAAAGCCTTTAATTCAATCAATTCTAATTCACTCTTTCTTTTTCTCTCTCTCTTCTTCTCTCTCTCTCTCTTCCTGTTTAGGAGTGTCGCGAATTCCAATTTCGCGAAAGACCGAAGTATAAAAAATTATCTATCCATGCAATCATCATTCATGTCTTAGATCTTTGTTTTAAATCACATCTGTTGAAATATTTGGAGCAAAACCACTCCCACTTTTCCCGTATATAAGCTGTATTGAGTGTTGTCCGGGGAGCTTTTTATGACCAGTTTTTCATTACGCTCAAGCAGTTTGGTTGATTCCTTTTCCTTTCCTTTCATCATTATTAGCTGTATCGTATCGTTTTTGTGACCCTTACCATTTACAAGTAAAG
>NW_018109828.1:0-1806 GCF_000183805.2 Loa loa | reverse complement strand
TAGTGTGTGTGTGTGTGTGTGTGTGTGTGTGTGTGTGTGTGTGTGTGTGTGTGTGTGTGTGTGTGTATGTGTGTGTGTATGTGTATATATATATATGTGTGTATTTATTATATGTATGTGTGTGTGTGTCTTATTAGCAAATCTTTCGTGCTTGCAACAATTCATCCGGAATCAATGTTAATTATTGTGGATGAAAGGAATGTATTTCCAATTTTTCATTTCTAATTCAGGTTAAAAGTTCGTTCCAACGGTTAAATTTCACGCATTAAATAATTTTACAACTAAAAATGATAAGATGCAATAATATCCTAGTATACTTTTCTCATTTAATTGCATTCCTTGAAGATTGGCAGTGTACAGTTGTGAGTAATATTAGCATGAATTATTTAACCGATAAGATTGTCGGAATAAAGTCATTTTGTTGAATAATATGCTCTTGTCAATGATATTAACATTTCATATCATTAAGAGCTATAAGTAATTAGTATATCTTAGCGGAGGAAGTAATCAGGGTAAGAGTCTATATTTCCAATTTTGGAGTAATTTTTTTTTGAAAACTAAAATTATCCGGTATCAGTAACAGAGTAATGGCAATGCTGCAACAGTTTGAAGTGATTGATTGATAAGTGCTTGATAAAAACCCTTTATTGTGGTCCCTTTGTCAATGTAGTAAGGAAATTCATCATCATGACCAGTTAACTAGATTATCATAAAAGATTTAAAACTTCCTGATTATCAAATTTAGCGCTAATTAATCTTTGATCTCGATATATTGTGAGTGCAACGTACCATTCAATTGGGGAATTATCATTTCTTTTCTCGTCCTTTTTTTTTTCATTCTGAAAGCTAATTTAGTGCTGAAGCCAATGACAATGGTGATGATAATAAGGATAAAACATCAATTCCAACAAATTCTTCGATGCAGTTCTTGCGATTATAATAATCCGTTTGGTGTTCGCTGTTATCGGTTCAGAATTTCAGGAAAGAGAATAAGAGTAAAATTCCTCATACATTTACAAGGTATGAAGAGGTGGGAGCACTGATAACAGTTGTGCGTTTGTTCCAAAACCTTGAAGCATATGTGTAATGGTTTCTCCTATGCTTTCCTACCGTTAGCAATTAAAGTAGTTGCAATAGCAGCCACAGCAGCAGTAGCTTAAGCTTTTACTTTGAACCGATTCAAGCTTATAATTGATCAGTTCAACGGTTAACCCTCGCCAGAATCATTCCGGTCAGCATTATCACTTAGCAACTCATCCTGGATATTCCAGTCATTTCAAATATCTTAATATTTTCTTTCACTTTTTTAAGTTTTCTACCACGTATTTTAAACTTTCATCCTACACACTTACCACGGTCGATATTCATGCTGTTGCATCAGGAGTTTAATCTTGATGTTATCACCTATATTAGTTATAATTTATTCCCACATTAATCTATTCATCCTAAAGATTTCTGATAACATTCTTCCTACTAGTTTGTTTTCAAAACGACTGATACTTTGAATATTTTTTGGAATAATATGGCCGAAATTGGGAATCAAGGGCATGTAGAAGATGGTTTTGGCACCCGATCACTAGCTTCATTACGGAGCAGTACAGGAAGCACCGTTTTCAAAGATCACCGATCATCGATAAGGTTTTTACAACGGAACTTCCTTTTTCTATTTTTAGTTTTCCATATTTTTAATTAGTAATGAAATGCTGAAGTGCTTTTTAAATTGGATTGTGTGAGAAATGATAAGATAAAATTGTGACGGTGTGTGTATGTGTGTGTGTGTGTGTGTGTGTGTGTGTGTGTGTGTGT
>NW_018109827.1:0-1808 GCF_000183805.2 Loa loa | reverse complement strand
AAAACATAGAAAATAAGAAATACTTTCGTCGTAATGTAACAACATAGTTATAATAACAAAAAATGTTATGAAAAAAATAATGAATGCCATCGTAATTAAAACTATTCCAATAATTCGTAAAACATTTTGTGATCTGTAAAATTTTTTTTCTTTGTGTTTTTAACAAATATTCTCATTAATAATTTTATTTTCAATTTAATCTATTTCGTTTTTTTTTGAAAAAAAAATCGCAAAATATTTTCTTTTTTTTGCATCAGAATTCATGACAAAGTTGACAAAAATTAAGTTTAACAGGAAATTAGCTGAAAAAGTTGACAAAATATTGAAGAGAAAAGGAAGGGAAAACAAAGGATATCTATTTGAAATTTTATCTGAAATTAATTTTTATTTGAAAAATTTACTTGAAATTAATATATCGATTTACTTGAAAAATTTATTTGAAAAAATTTATTTGAAATTAATATATTAAAAAATTTAAAAGACATCATCACAAATGATAATCGATTAATTGGCTTCTCAATATATAACTTTTTTTTTTCCAAGCCATTTAAATCATCTTTAATTATGATCATAATTATTGCTACACTACATAAAAGCTATAACCATACATGCGCATATATTTCTTCGTTAAATAAAAAGTAACCAGTTATCACCAAGCAAAAATAAAATAATTTATTTTATAATGATAAACCAAAATTTTTAAATATGTTAATTTTTTTTGATTAAATATTTTAAGAAATGTAAAAGTGTTATCAATTTTTATGCAAAAATCTTTGAATTATTATTTTTTCATATGTTTGATTATTTCTTGAAAAACTGAAAAATTTCATTGAGTATAAAATTTGTTTACTTATACTATTTTAAAAAATAAAATCAGTATAAAAAAAAAGAAAGAAAGAAAAGAAAAATAGTAAAAAAAGATTTTAAAAAAGTAGTAAAAAGTAAAAAAGGAAGTAAAAAATAAAAAATTTCGTACGTTAATCAAAAGTGAAAAAATAGTAACAATTTCATTAGCCAAAAAAAAAAATTTTTTTTTTTTGATTAAAATTTTCGCGTTAATTAAAATTTCTTTCTTTTCATATTACAGTTAAATTGATTAATTGAATGAGTAATGCTAATTAGAAATATGTTTCATAAAATTAATTGAATTGCATGTATGCAAGTTTTCCCTTACAACTATAAAATGATTTTAATATGAAAAATTATTCATTTTTTTACAGTATCAATAGACTTATTCGGTGGTTAATTTCATACTTGCAAATTAGCGTCGATTAATTCAAAAGGAAAAAAAAGGAAAAAAATGGATCAGCGAAAAAAAATGATGGAAAAATTCCAAAAAATGGTTCATATTATAGCTTGAATTTATTAATTAAATCAGTAATGCTAATTAGAGCTAATTAGAAAAATATAATTAGTGCTAAGTAATGCTAATTAGAGCTAATTGAAAATTTTTATTTTCCTAAAAATTATGCATGGGTACTTGGTTTTATACATTTATATCGATTTAAATTCTAAATTTGATATCTTTTAATTAAGAAATATATATGTGGAAATTAGCAATAAATAAATATGGTATATCAAAAATTATGAACATAATCAAAATTTATTTTTGATTTCGGAAATTTTGTGGCAAAAATAAATTTTTTGTAATTCACATGAAATAATATTGAAAAATATTTCGAAAATTTTTGTATCATTTATAAATTTATAAATCAAGTTAAAAATTCTTCTTATCAATTTATCAAAAAAAAAAACCTTTATAAAATCCTTATCAAAAATTATCCTTATCAACTACAAATATTGCTTAT
>NW_018109826.1:0-1810 GCF_000183805.2 Loa loa | reverse complement strand
CATAAGAAAATATGGTGCGAAATATTCTCGCGACCATGGAGCAGCAACGTAAAATTCAATCGATATTCGATACAAAAATGCATATCACTTGCCCCATGAAGCCAAACTGCAACAAACCATTTACTTGTTCTGGTGCTATCAGGCAACATCAGGAAAAATTTTATTCTAGGGTGAAATGGGACAGAAGCTAAAGAATCAGAAGCTGAAAATGAGAAGAATCAGCAGAGGCTGCGCGGCGTATTCGATGCTATTATCAAAGTGTAGAACAAATTTATAATCTCATTTTAATATTGAAATTTCTGATCTGTTTTGTCTTTACTCTTTTTGCTACCCGATATTTCATAGAAATGGTGGCATGAACATGTTGCATGAACATGAAGGCATGAACAGTTCTCATTTTCCGAATTTTACTATTTCAGTCAGCAATTCGATAACTGAATTTGATAATTTGTCTTTGATAATTTGATAATTTTCTCCCCACTCCATAACTATAGATTTCGTTATAATTTACGAATTAGTTTACTCATTAATTACTATGATTACTATTAAATATATGTATTCGCAATTATTAGTACTATTCACCAATTTTCGCATATTCTTAATTAAATATGCTTGCTGTAGTGAAAGGTACTGTAACATCTTGTACCATATAACTTATAATTCCTAAAATAAATTGATACAATTCGGTATAAAAATACTGAAAACGATTGTAAATGAGGTATCATCTGTTTCAATGAATTATTTGGGAGCTGAAGAAAAAAGCTTACATATTGCGACATTTCCGTCACATCACAATTTTTTTAATTAATTTTTTTTATTTATTTTGCCTAAAATTATCGTCATTTTTTTTGGCTAATTATAAAATCTGCTTTATTTGTTTAATGAATTTATCACTTAAATAAAATTATACAAATTTATTTTCATCAAAAAAAAAGAAGAATAGAATGCAAATTCTTCTTTACTTTTTCATTGCTAGTTATTTGTCGGCCTTATTGAATGCTTTTACTGGAAGAAAGAAGTATTTTTCAAAAAGTTTTGTAAATGTTTTGTAAAAATCTACAAGCCATTTGACATGAGTAGCATAACTTTATGAAATAATTGGAACTATCGTATTATTGATTTAGATGTAATTTGATTATTGATCATTTTTGTCGTGACATCATTTTGAAATTCTTGTCAACATAAGCAAAAATAAAACTATAATTGCGAATTTGTCAATTAATCAATAAATAAAAAAAATTTAACGAAGTTTTATGCCTTTTTTCAAGAAATTTCTCATGTTTTCAGACCACAAACATATCATTTGGAAATTTTATCTCTTTATTTTTTCATTTTTTTTTAATATTTCAATAATATTATCCTAAATGATTGATTCATTTTATTAATGCGAAAAATTTTTAAAAGAAAGTTTGCATTAATCATTTTATTATCCCAAAAATTATGATATTTAAATAATTAGAGAATATGCATGTGGTTTTGCCGTGTTCATTACATGTATAACAGAATTATTAATTAATTAATTACTGGAAATCTTTTCGTTTATTTCCAACATTACTTCGTTTGCCAAATAAAAGATTCAGAAATCCGCGATTAGGCTCTTTTTTTTCACATGCACCAAACGATTTGGTTCTTTTGTATCACTTGCTACTCTCATTATTAGCGGCTTCATATCAAACTAAATCAGTCCTTTTTCTTCTTTTTGTTTTTTGTAATTAATCAAAACTAATCTTTTAACAAATTTTAATTTTCAAATGAAATACTTCAATGAATTTTGGTATTGTTCTCTTAGTACATGATGACGAATAACGCT
>NW_018109825.1:0-1811 GCF_000183805.2 Loa loa | reverse complement strand
TTAACTAAGTAGAAATTAACGCAAATGAGATGCAATCGTTACTTTAATTCCGAGGAATAGATTGAAATGAATTATTGGGAGGATAAAGTAGTAAACGGAACAAGATAACAAGCTGGATCGGTGATTTAAATGAAGTAGTAGAAATTCATTTGCAGGGATGAATGCGTATATAGTGTTTATTGAGTGAACAATGAGTACCAATATCAAATCCTAGTTAATTTATATTGAGAACATGTGAGTGTGGATTACAATATGAGAATAGCTCCACATAAGTCTTTACAAATCTGACAGTAATTAGCTGCAAGGAAATTTGCATATAAGATTAGATTTTTTTTTTACATAAAGAGGGAATTGTACAGAAATAGTTTTACCAAATGTACAGCTTTCTCACAATTGTATTTGGGATTTGTACATAGAATAAAGCCTTTACAAATTAGTTGCTGGATGTACGCATATCTTAACATCAGAGAAAGTGTTTTTAGACGATTTGAAGATTGGATAACTGATTACACTAGGTGTGAGAAAACATTTTATACAGTTCCTTTTTTTCGCATAATGTGATAAATCATTTATCTAGGAAATACTTTATACAACAAATACCTTAATTGTTTTAACATACTATAATTTTCTTTGGTTTTTCCACACAAGCAATTTCATTTTCATGACAGGAAGTAAACACCTGAACCACACCATTTTGGCTATCGCTATAACTGAACATATTAAAATTGAAGCCGTTGAAAGTACACTATCTGTACCAAAAACTATACCAAAAACTACCAGGTTAATTAGTTCTAAAATTTTTACTTTCCCTCACCAAGAGAAAATTCAAGTCGAGACATTACAAAAAGGTAAAAATTGGAATCTTTATTCACCAGGTTATATATACGATCTAACATTCATGTTTATCAGTCCATTCGGTATTTTTCCTGTTTTAATAATTTGCGATACAGTTATTTTGCTCTCAGTTTTCACTTCAAAACGCATTTTCCGATTGAAACTGAAATTACCAATTGAAAAGAACAAACAGCAATCATTTTCTTCCTCTGTATAACTAAAGCCGATAGCACGTCAACTATTTTCAAATTACGCAATCAGCTTTGTGAAAAAAGCGAAATGGGCCATCAATTGATTTGTTGAATGGATAGTAATTTAACAATGGATCTGTTCGGACAATTGAAATAATATTAACATAATAGTTTAAAAAGTAACCAATCGTTCCACATATATACAATGCTTAACACACAATTTCGGCATCTACAAATTATTGTAAAACAGATGGTGAACTAATAACTCCTTCCAGAGAGAAATATTCACCTGTAATAGTCAATATTATGCAAGATTGGGTCATGAAACAAATAGAGTATCACGACTTTTTCATTTGAGAATATATCAATTTTCTGTATTTCTAATTTCTTGTAATTTCTTGCATTTGAGTTGAAGGATATACCTCTTAGTGATATGATTTCACTTCCCTCATATAACAGCGATGATTACATCTACAATCTACTTCTGCTCTAACAACTTTTTGGAGAGAAACCTAATAATCGAGATAGTTATTCGTCTTTCATCACCTAACCGCTACCAGTTATCTAACCCAGAAAATAGGAATCACTTCCTATTCGCCTATTAAGCAAACTGAATTACATTCGTGACCAAAACATTCCTCATGATCATTATCCACTTCTGATAATGTCAAAAAAAAAAACATTTAAATCATGCTTCATATCAACAAGTCAAATTTATAGCCCTCGTCGCGAGTAAACGTGAGGAAGTTATATATATATATATATATATATATATATATATATATA
>NW_018109824.1:0-1812 GCF_000183805.2 Loa loa | reverse complement strand
TTTTTAAGCTCAACATATTTTAAAAAAAAAAAGGAAGAGAATTAAATAAAGTAAAAATTAATTTGAAATGAAGAAAAGAAATTTCTTTTTAAATAAACGCAACGAAATATTCTTACGATGACACATATATTCACAAATCATAAATTAAAATATTTTGAGGATAATTTACTGTAAAGTTGATTGTTATTTTTGAAAGAAAAAGAAAAAGAAAATTTTGTTTTCCATTCGAGAACAGATGAAAAATATAATTTCAAATCATTCATATCATTTTCGTCCGTTTTTTTTTTCAAACAAATGATTCATACATTCCTTTTAAAACATATGGCGATGTAAAAAAGGAATTCTTGTTTTATTTGCTACTTCGATAATTTTTTTTTTTCGTTTCATAATATTGCAAATGTCAACCTAAATGTCACTTTAGATAATGAAATTATGGCAAAAAGAAAGGGATAATTCGTTTGATTTTTATAAATTAAAAATTTTTTGCCAGCAAAAAATTATTCTAGTAAAATTTAAGAAATAAAAGATAAAGTTCAGTAATTGTGAATGGTTATGTATAATTTTCCTGAATTAAATATTTCAACTTTTATAATAACATAAATTGAAGCATTCTATCATATTTTTCATAATTTTTATATTACTAGTATTAAAAATGTAATTAATTAAATAAATTATTATCCTCAACCATAACTCTCAAAATAAATATATAATTAAACTTGGATTGGAAATAGAAATCTGAAGCAAAGATGAAAATTTTTGATTTTCCAAATGTTTTTGTACAGGCGAAAAGATGTGCTGAAAATATTTTTAAATACTAGAGGGTTAATTCAATTTAATTAAAAGCTATTTTAGCCCATTTATTAAAAGAATAAATTTTATATTTTTCTAAACTTAGCCCTTTGCCAAACTTCGTCATTTAATTAATCAAATCAATCAATCAATTAATCATCAACACTTTTTATTTTTACCCAGAAGCAAAATCAATGCATTTTGAAAAGAAAAGTGCTTTGAACCGTAATATAAGTAATCTTATAAATATAACTAATATGTTGAACTGCAACATAATCATTAATTCGAATTTTAACTTAATTATACTTCTTGAATCGTAGAATAATTAACATTATGAATCGTAAAGTAACAAATTCGCTATCCTCGCAAAAAGAGAGAAACAAAAATATTTCATTTATTTATTTTTTCATTCATTCATTCACCTTTCTTATTGTTAAATAAAAATTTCAAAATAATAGTACCAAAAGAAAAGAAAGCATAAAAATATAATAAGACTTAACTTCTATGCTTACATAACATTGATTAGCTATCAATCATAATAGTCTTAATGGATAAAATAAAGGGTTACAACCTGAACTTTTGCACTTCGATGCATTTATATACGTATGCTTCACTTATGGATAGAGGAAGATCACATAAATATTCGCTTGATTAGCTAGCTAGCTTATTGTAAAACCCAAACATGCTTTTTTTTTAAATCTGAAATTTAATTACTCCTTATAAATTTCCAGAAATAACGGATAGTTGCATATATATATTAGCAGCATATGGATCGAAATAACAATTACGAAAATTTAATTTTTTGATCAAGAAAAATTTGCATCTAGCAAAAGTTTCAAATGAATTGCTCAGAATTATCAATTATTGTACATGAAAATTAAAATCATTTATTCAAAAATAAGAATTACGTTAGCAAATTATTTCAGTAAAATGTAAAATATTCATTATAAGCTGAGTAAAGAACGACTATATATATATATATATATATATATATATATATATATATATATATATATATATACA
>NW_018109823.1:0-1812 GCF_000183805.2 Loa loa | reverse complement strand
TTTTAAAGAACCTCAGGTTATCTTGGGTTAATCGGTATGACCTTATGACTTGTAAACAGACTCCCCTCTATATAAGCACTAAAACCGGGAGGCGGACACATTCTGTTTTATCTACGCACAACGATACATTCCAATTCCATTCATCTTTGAATCATCACTACTATCATATAATTCAATTATCTGAATTATACTGAACTGTTATTATATTTCTTTACTGCAAGTAAACTTTTCTATTGGTAGACTGCTCATTATACAAATCAACATAGCTTTCTCGATAATTTTTGGTAAGTTTTGATATATTCTTTGGAAATTATTCCTCGCTATCCATTATTTTTCATTTATTTTCTTAACTATTTCTCTTATCTTTCAGTGCATCTTCTTATGAATAAATTTTTGTTTTTACTTTTTCTTTTGCAGTTTGATATATTTTTGTTTTAACTTTCTTCTTTTTCAGTGCAGTCGATCTGTTTTAGTTCATCAAAATAATGCTTCGTAGAAGATCAAACTTTAAGAAAGCGTATCATGAGTTTTGAACTCATGCCAACTTTCAAAGTAAAAGAGAAATTTATCATAAAGCCAATCCTCTGCTTCCGTTCCCAAATGATCAACATATGTTCCTACAAATGTATTTCATCAGTGATGATAATGATGAATTGAATGCATGCTGCGGAATTTCTACCGGAATAAAAAGGTCCATCGCCTTCCAACTGCAAGAGCTTCTATACGAAAAAAATTTTGTGCGTTTGTTCAAAACAGCAGTTGACATGATGCCATCTGTTATTCATGCTGACAAAAAGCTTGTTGGAGAACATGTGCAAAGATTAAATGCTTCAACTGTAGAGGAAGTGGCAATCCGAACTGGTTATAGTCGGATTTAAAGATATTGTTGTTCATCGGAGAAACGATCAATTGACAAAAGTTGCATATAGACTCATCGATGACGCAATATCCAATCATTTTTCGGGATGGTATCGATGGATATTATTTCAACGTTAAGATGATAAATCCAGTCAGTGGTGTAGAAACAAATATGAAATGCGTCGCCAATGAACACCCATTAATGATTCGAGAGAATGAAAACAATCAATGAAGACATCACATGCATTTATTTTGAAATGCGTCAACTGTTCCACCAATACATCCTAAATACGTAAAAATCGAAACAGAATGTTTAATATTCATCGTTTGAGTCAGGCCAAGCTTCGCTTTGAAAGATACGTTCATTTGCGAGATGCAATTGTAAATGACGTGATGACGTGATACAAGTAATGTTGGAAAGCTAACAATTTCGCCATCTTCATATATAGATAGTTTACGTCCACGTCATATGCATGAATATGCTCAAGATACAATTGCATATGTTCATCACTACAGGTATCCGAACTTATTCATTACATTCATATACCATCCAACTTGAGAAACAGATCTTACTTCCTAAGTAATTGCTGATGGATTTCATGAAATGTTTGGATCTGTGCGCTCTTAGATATACTCAATGAAATGGAAAAAGAGAGGATTGCCATATGCATATATACTAATCTGGTTCTATAACAAAATTACTTCAAACAAAATCGACGATGTAATAGGCGTTGAAATATCCAATGCCGATATTGATAAGGGTTTACATGAAGTTGTGAGGAAGAATATGATCTTGCAGTACACTGATTCTAAATTCATCCTGTGTACTAGGAAAATGCTCTAAGCAATATCCTTGAGCATTAATATCCAATATAGTTACAGGAAACGATGGATATCCTTATACAGAAGGTCTGTAGAAGATGGTGGTAAATTAGCAATCACACAAATGCGAAA
>NW_018109822.1:0-1814 GCF_000183805.2 Loa loa | reverse complement strand
AGATTTGAAATGGTTATTAATATCGTCTAAACTTATCAGCCCATAACAATAAGAAATTGTTTTCTACTTTTCAGATTTTTTCCGTCAAAAGTACTAAAGCAATAAAGTAACTCTCGTTGTCTGTACCGCAAAAGTAAAGTCAGTGGTACTCGAACTGGTGCAATTACCACTAAAATTACTTTTCCCATCTAATGCGGCCTTACGAGAAATCCCAAGCAAAATATCTGGAATGATGCAAAATGGAATATATACATAGCTAATTTGTATTGGTCATCAAATTAAGTGATAAAAAAAAGTGAGATGCATACCTACTCCTCCAACTCCCGCAGCTGCTTGTCCCGCAGCTGCTGCTTCTGCATTAGCTGCTGCTCCTGCATCTGCTGCTCGCTCAGGTGGTGCTGCATTTCTAGCTTGGTTTTGGTTGGCAGCTTGGCAATAAATGGAGAGAGCAATATATACTATTAACTTTGCCATATTTAAAGTTATCTGTGCAATAATTTTGATGTTTTCTAAAGGTAACTTTTTATTGAAAAATAGCAGTCATTTTAAAAAGTATCATTTTATAAAATATTAGAAATGAGAAGTCAACGAGCAGTAGAAACTTGAAATGTTTCACACTTCATTAACCGATTTTTTATTTTATTTTATTTTAGATTTCCGAACTGCGCATGAAGCGATTATGTTTCCGTTTGTTATGACTTTGAGTTTACGTCTTATTAACCGACAGGTGGATTGCCATCTAAACAATTAATATTCTCAAAAATCGTTTCAATCAAAACCTGGCACACATATCTTCTGGAACCTTTTGGTGTTTGGAAAATACCGCAGATCTATTTTATGACATTCAGAAAAACAACAACTGCAAAAGACTTCGAAAAATTAACATTTAAATCAGCTTTCATTATTGAATTCGAGCTCTCACTTCACATGACATAATAATGATCAGGTAAATGTCATCCGGCAAGTTACCGCTGTCATGGCAAATACTCTGCATGTTAATCTTAAAATTCATTATAATACAGTAAATTTGTTCTTGAACAGTATACCATTTAGATGAACATGTTCTGAAGCAATGTCGAGAATGTTCGACATTAGCGCACAAAATCTTCATTGGTAAACACAATATCTAAGAACATTTTTTAAACACCGAAAGAGCAATGCGGAATCATTAATGGCTGAAAATTTAATAATAGCGCTTTTTATACTTCCGCAGCGGAATCTTGGTGTACATCCTTCACGATATTAGTGGATCAATGCTCTATTTTTCGCATTTTTCGAGTGCAACGGAAGAACTGATTGGGGCAGTAGACAGTGATAACGGGGTTTTGAATATCCAGTTTTACTTTCAAACGATAACAATGTATTGTCAATCTTTTTTACAACTTAACTGTGCTCACTATATCTGTTATTTTTAAATGTTCGAAACCAAATTTTATTTTTCTCTGAAATTTTTATGTTTCAAAATTTTAATATTATGATAATTTCTATAATAATATTGATAAATGCATTTGTTGAATCTCTAGATGGCGCAAATGTCCGTCTTGATAAATTAATAAATGCAAATGTGGATTTATTGATTTTTTAGGTCGAACAAATGAGAAGTGAACAATTTGCAAACGTACATTTATTGATTCGTCAGAGAGCACATGTATATTTATGGTTGCTTACTGATGCGCAAATGTCCGTTTGTTCCTTTCGAAGCTGTGCTAATTTGTGTTAATGACAAGCTGGAAATGTTTAAATGCTACAAACAACTATTGCGCATTTCGTGACTTTTAGCGTAAAAAAGTGTACGTCATAATTTCATGAACCCG
>NW_018109821.1:0-1816 GCF_000183805.2 Loa loa | reverse complement strand
TAATATATATATATATATATATATATATATATATATATATATATATATATAAAACGTGCAATATATTGTAACCAGCGATATCAAATAAACAACAAAGGAATTATTGATTCATTGCTTCTCCTCATTATTTCAACGATACATGCATTATTGAAGCCTTTACAAATCAGTTACCATATGTGCACAAATCTTAACATCAAAAGAAGCACTTTTTTTTGGATTTCCGGGATGGTTTGTGAGTGGACAGCAGCGTTAAAGCTACTCCAAAATTCTCTCCACTGTCGTGGGTCTCCATTGAAAACAGGTAAATATAATTGAGGAAGATTGACATTAGTATAGGTAGGTGGAGCTGGCTTCGTTACCTCCGTTGGTAATGTATGCTGCTGGTTTAGAGTTTGTGTTAGTTTCTGGATTTCGGAGTCAATTTCCTTTTGAGAAATAGTTAAAGTGATGACGGCTTCTTTTGCTTCATATATTAAATTAAAAATTCCATGCTCTCCTATTGTTACTTCTTGATATTTCTCCTCCTCCTCCTTTTTCCTTGATGTGGTAAGGGCCTTTTGAAGATAATCAATCCATCTGTCATTCGTAAGATAATCAATCCATCTGTCATTCGCTTCTTGGAGTGATTGAGTGCACATGTGTAGCCTCATAATTTTTTCCTCAAAAAGTCGTTTCCTAGCTTTATGTATTTGAAGTCGTTCTGAACATGGCAAACTTTGCTTTGGCAATCCGACATCTAGTACCTTTACTTCTTGTAGGATGTTTATTAGTCGATTCCTTACAGGTTTTATACTTTCTAGTATAACAGAAGTCATATCAATAGCTATTTCCGATTATAATTATTTGTTATGGTTAATATCAGTACCTCACCTCGGGCACCAAAAATTTGTCGAGAAAGAAATATTATGAGAGTGAAAAGATGAGGATTACTGTTTTTTGTTAGTAATAGAGCAGTTATTTCTTTATAAAAAAGTGACTTACTGAATATCGATTGGTTATGTGTTCGAGGAATATGATAATTATCCTTTATTGTTGTTCAATAACAAATACAATAATAACAGGTTAGAAGTAATTTCGATTGTGGTATAATAAGGTCCAATAACGTAGAATAACGGGAGAAGTATAGAAGCAGCAATTCGTTAACGGAGAAGAAATAAATGAAGATCGTGTTGAATAGAGTAGAGTAGCGACTTGGAAAAAATTTTACATTAACATTCTTAGGGTTTATATAGGCTGTGTGAAGAGGAACAATCATTGGATATTGACAGTATTCTCACAGGTACAAGAGAAATTTACATATAAGAACAGTTTTCTTTAGAAAAAATTGCATAGAAATTATTTTATCTGATGTACAGCTTTCTCACATTGTATAAAAGATTTTGCATGAGATAAAGCCTTTACAAATCAGTTACCATATGTGCACAAGTCCTAACATCAAAAGAAGCACTTTTAGTAGATTAGATAACTGACTCATGAATTTAAGCATGAGAGAAAAAAATATGTAAATGCGATCTATTTGAATGAATGATTTTACGGTATAACTATTTCGGTTTATCCGACACCAGGTATGAAAAATAAAAAAAAAGAAATACAAAATAAAGGACTAAAAAAATACAGGAAAAAATAGAAAAAGAAAAAAGGAAATTAACATAGTGAAAGAAGAAAAACAATATATATATATATATATATATATATATATATATATATATATATATATATATATATATATATATATATATATATATATATATATATATATATATATATATATATATATATATATATATATATATATATATATATATATATATATATA
>NW_018109820.1:0-1816 GCF_000183805.2 Loa loa | reverse complement strand
TTTAATAATCTTCATCGAATAATTTAGCTTAATAATTCACACTGAACAATTTGACTTAATAATTCTCATTCTAACAATTTAGCATAATAATCCTTAGAGAATAATTTGGTTTAATGATTAATTATCGGTGGCATAACAACTATGACAGGAAGATAACAATAACAAATTTATTAAAATTTAATCAACAAAATTATTGAAATTTATTTATTCCGTTAAGATTCATTTTGGGTCTTAATAAGTTTCATATAGTTTCGTTCATCTATTAATTCTATGATTAATAATAAATCATATATCATTTGAATAATTAAATGTATTTGAGTAATTAAATCGTATTTATATTTGACTAAAATTTGATTTAACCATTTGACAAAAATAATTTCTAATTACATTAAAATATTATTTAATTACATTAAAACATGAAAATATTTAATTACATTTATTTAATTTATATTTTAATTTACTTTATTTGATTTACATAAAATTTAATTAACATTAAAACATGTATATGTATTTATTTCATTTCAATCTATAATACTTACCAATTAATGTTAATTATCATAATTATCGCTAATAAGTTGGATAAATGATAAAATTTGAATGAATTAAATTCAACGAACTTAATGACGTATAATAATGAATGGAAATGATTCAGTTTTATTATCAAAATTACCAATCTATTCCAAAATATTGAATCAATTTTGATAAATAACAATTAGATAACAATCAGTTTAGTTTCTTTAGTATTCTAACTGATAACAATCAATCAACAACATTTCTCACAATAAAATTAGCATAAATCTACTAATCATAAATTTACAATATGAATTTATTATATTATGAAGAAATATTCTATATTATAGAAATGTTTAAATCAAAAAAAGAAAAACAAACTTTAATTCATAAGTATTACAACATAACCATAACGTTGAAGTACCATAACCTAATCCTCGAATAAGAAATATCGGGATTAAACCCTTTTAACCTCTAATTAATTTAGCCTTTAATTATGAGTACTATAACTTTGAATTAGGGAAGTATCAAGTATTAGGAGTATCATAAATCAACTTTGAATTAGGAATACCATAACATAATCTTAAATTAGAAGAACCGTAATTTAACCTTAAATCGGAAGTGGTAAAAATTTGACCTTAAATTAGAAATGCTATAACTTGATCTTAATAACCTCAAATTAGGATTACCATAATTTAGCCTTAAATTAAGACTATCATAATCTAAATTTGAATTAGAAATATCCTCGGATGAATAATACTATACTGTTTAATCTAATAATATATCAATCAACATGTATCATCGTTAAAATATATTTTCCATTACTGACCATTAACTTCTCTCTTCCTAGCATGTCATAAAACATTACTGTCAATGATATGCCATCATTTACTTTTCACGACATGCCATCATTTACCTCTTACGACATGTCATCATTTACCTCTTACGAAATGCCATCATTTACCTCTTAGGACATGTCATCATTCACCTCGTATGACATGTCATCATTTACCACTTATAACATGTCATCATTTACCACAGATTACTTAAGTACATTGATCATCGATATTTCCAATAAATCATACATCAGGTCATCCAAATGGATGATTATCAGATTCTGAATGGATTTATTGCAAAGCTAATTAGTATTTCGATATTTTACTTTAAAAAATTAGCAAAAGTGATTTTCGTTGATTTGAAAAAAAAAGTCGTATTTTCGCAAAAAAAAATCGCAAGAAAAAAAGTCGTATTTTCGCAAAAAAAAAATCGCAAGTAAAAAAGTCGTGTTTTCGCAAAAAAAAATCGC
>NW_018109819.1:0-1817 GCF_000183805.2 Loa loa | reverse complement strand
AAAATAGGAAATGCATGAAGATGGACGTACCAGTTGAAGAAATTGATGTACGATGACTCTGTGCATAATAAACAGAACGTGGTGATGGAGACCTAAAATTTGGTTTTTTAAAATTAAATTTCAAATAATTATCAATAATAATTAATTTTTTCATTTTTCAAATAGTTATAATAATTTCAAACAATTTTTTCTTTTTGGAAACTAAATTTCAAATAATAATTAACTGAAACAAAATGTAAATTTAATCAAGTATCACATATGATTGATTAATGTTAATTAATAAAATTTAAATGATACAATTATTTTTGGGAAGGAAAAAGTGGGTTGTTTAAAATTTATTTAAAATTTAAAATTAAATGAAGTAAAAAGAGAAAAAGTTTGAAAGATAGGGGAGAAAACGGATGGTAGAAAGAGAAATTATTCAATTTTTAATAACTTTATCAAAAAAAAAATTTTTACTTGAAATTTAATTTCAAATTTGAAAAGAATTCCAAGATTCAATGATATTAATCTGTATACTTTTCTTACATATATATATCTATATTGTATAATTGTAAACATTTACTATCTATAAGCTTAGTGAGTAATTGAGTAAATTTAAATACTATTATCAGTGAGATAATGATAACCTGTAAGTGATGTTATTAATTGATTGTACAGGTGGCATAACATCTTTTGCACCCTCAAATAAAAGTGGATGAAATGGTTGAGGTGTTTCACGACGTACCGGGAATGCTGGTGTTGCAGCTCGATTAGATGACCAGTCCTTAAAAAAAAAAAAAAAGTAAATAAATAAAATTTAATTAAAACATTATAATTTTAATTTAACAAATTTTTTTTCTTTGTAAAAATTATCATTGCCTATTAATATTAAAAGCCTAGTGGCTCAATACAAGTGCATGCAGTGTTGCACATGCTAATATTATTAATGATAGTGCATGCAAATGCAATGCAATTGCAAATTTGCAATACATCTATAATGCCTTGCAAAATTGTTAAATTCAGCTTTAATTGTTGTTCATTTCTAAATTGTAGCAATAATTAAACTTTAATTAAGGCTTAATTAGAAATTACAAGGATTACAGGTGAGATAATTTTTTATAAATTTACATATTAAATGAAAGTTTATTATATCTATTTTAGGAATTTCTAAAATTTTTTCCTCTTCCGCTCTCTTTTTCTTTTCTCTTTTCTCACAATAATTAATAGCTAACTAATTTCAATGATAATTTTAATTTAAGAAAAAAAAAAAGAAAATTATATTTATACATCGGCGGAATTTGATCCACTACGATGAATCATCGGTGATGATGTACCATTTTGATGGATATCACGCTTTTTTAAAATTGATTTCATTGAATTTGCTGAGGAATTCAATTCTACATGTGTATTATTACTGGCAATATTATTCTCCTGAAATATGAAAAACATATGATAATTATTATCAGTTATCATTGATATTAATTAAATCATGATTTTTGACTGATAAAATCGTATCTTGAAAAAAAAAAAAGAAAGAAGGAAACGACGATATGAACTGCTTTTTACATTTTAATTTAAATCATTTCAATGATTAGTGTATCGATTAAATTGGTAAATTATACATTCATACAATTAAAAACAATTAAAAATTATCATGACTTAACAATCACGATTAAAAACAATTAGAAATAAACAATTAGAAATAATTAGAAATAACAATTAAAAATTATCATGATTTAACAATCATGATTAAAAACAATTGAAAATTATCATGATTTAACAATCATGATTAAAAACAATTAAAGATTATCACGATTTAACAATCACGATTAAAA
>NW_018109818.1:0-1817 GCF_000183805.2 Loa loa | reverse complement strand
AAAGTGCATTAAAAAAAAATGCACAAATATTCATAATGGGATATTATTTATTGGTGGTAATTAATTATTATAGCAATAAACTCAAATAAATAATACGTGTTCACTTCTACATTATTTTTTATTTTCAATTTTTTCATGAACTTGTTTCTAAGTTTTAATCAACTCTGTAAATATTTCGAAAATTTAACAATTTTTTTTGGATAAATTTTTAAGAAATTAATGAGAATAATGACATCAAAACATCAAATGTGCAATAAATGTATCAAACAATAAATGTCGAAAGAATCATTGAATCAATGTAAAAATTAGGTTATGTGAAATGTAAAATAGGATGATAAAATTATGAAAATTTACCAAGTTTATTGATACAACTTCGAGTAGAAGGTAAAAATGCTGCAGCATCTGGTTTACATTGACATGAACATTGTTGTCGTGTAATTGTTCCAAGATCTTGATTAGGAACAATTGATGAATCGGGAATTGTTGAGCATATTGTTATTGGTGATGAGCATTTAGTAAAATGAATAATATCTGGTGCATTCAAATGACGATGAACCGATATCCAATCATTTTCAGGATGATTCAACGGATAAGCATATATCCCGGGATATTCGTAATTTAATATGTTAACGATCAATAAGTCTAGGAATAACGTTACAACAATAATCATCGGCTAACTGTAACAATTTAAATTGTACCAACAATATTGACCGTTGTAGCATGTACGAAATTCACAAGACAAACGAGATAACCTCGCTCAAAAAGTTGCCCGTTAACTTGCCAATGAGAGCTCGCTATTCAGACGACAGCATCGATGACGATAACCATGGCAATAATGTTAGGCGACAGCAATAACGATGCATTTGGCGACAACGATAGTAACAACGATGGCGATAGTTCGTTCACAACAGCGATGTCAATTGTCCATTTACAATTGCGATGGCGATTATGGTCATCAAGATGACAATAAAATTTATAGTTATAAGATATTGATAATCCCTGATATACTTATCTTTATTTCTATATACATAGATATATTTAGAAATATATCATATAATAATTGATAATTTAGGATATATGCAAATATATATAAATTTTAATAAATTAATCAATACATATATACATAGATTAATTATTAATTAGTTTCTTCTTCAATAATGTTCTATAATAATAAAATGATTTGAAGTTTTGGAGAGAGTAGAGGAAGACATAATGATAAGATTGGTTGGTATAATTTCTCATTCCTATCCTCCGGCATTATTTTGTTGTAACACAATTATCCACCCTGTTATCTTTACTATATCATTCATATATGTTAACAGTCATTGACATGCACTGTATCTTTCGGTCCAGTTTGAAAATACATCGAATTTGAGATGTAATTTATAGAAACAGAAAAAAAAAAGAAAAAAAAAGAAGGGTTATTTCGAATAATTATTTCTAATTCTAATGATAGTAAGAGAGGTATGTCATTGAACTATGATACGTTTACAGATTTAAATTAATTAATTAAACAACCTAATATTAATTGATATTGTTAAAATAGAAAGCACAATATTTGCACGATTTTCATTTTTGCATTTTTCAAATTATATGTATTAAGTTAATTCATAAATTGTTTTTTTTTTTTATTTAATTTCTTTCTCGTTAAAAGTTTGTTTTTCATAATGTTGATATTATTAGATAACAATTCCAATCATCGTTAATTTTAAATTTACGATATTAGACGATGTACTGGGCATAAAACAGTAGTTATCGAAGGTTATGGCCTTGTAAGTTCAAAATTGCAAAAAAAAAAAAGAATTAAAACAAATTCA
>NW_018109817.1:0-1817 GCF_000183805.2 Loa loa | reverse complement strand
TTTTATAGTTTATCAAAATCAGTTTATCAAATTGTTTTAAATTTCGAAAAATCAGTTTATATAAATTTCGAAAAATCAATTTATAGGTGAAAATTTCAGCTAGAATTATATGCATTAAAACAATAAAATATATGTGAAAATTTTCACATCTCATAAATTTCTGGTAGAATTCATTTCCCAAATAATATTAATAGCAGCATTGCTAATTTAGCGCAAATACTTATGTTTAAATGTAACCAATAATGTTTTTTTTTCTTTTTTTTCCACTTAATTCGTATAATAATTTATTTTAATATCTTTGCATAGTTATTGTTTACTTCTTTCCAACAATTTTTTCACTTATTTCATTTCCCATTTCAGTAATGGCGGTGATTTGGAAAAGAGAAATTTGATAATTACAATTTGCTCATTTGTTGGTGATATTATCATTTTTGTACTTTGATGATAGTGTATTTTGCATTTTTTAAATTAAAAATTTCTCTTATTTGACTAATCTTTACTATGATTTATTTTTGGAAGATCATTATATTCTGAAAGAAAATATGAAATATTTAACATTTTACAATAGATCTAATCATAATCAATGTCAAGAATGATTTGTAAGTTTATTCAGTAAGAATTATATCGCAAGGATTGTCGAGATTTCTTTCTGATCGTGATAATGATTAAGGGTTAACTGTACCTCTTTGGTTCTGTTTCTTCTTGTGGACTTTTTTAGTTTTCTTGGCTTCTCACACTTGAATAACAGCACCTCAAACTTGGATAACTAAAGCTTTACTCTAATAAGTTGGTAATAATGCTGCAGTCGATACCAGTAAGAAGAAAGAGCCCAGTTCATGTACATTTGTAAAATGATTACAGTACTCAGGATGTTCATAATCACAAGAATTAGCATTTTCATGGAGCGGAGCACACATTGGTGTAACACTTATGCAAAACAATAAACACATAAAACAGAATGATATCAATTTTCAATAAAGGTGATTATTGTTTCCACTCGCGATATCAGCGACAAACATGTTTGATAAGATTATCATTGTATACCTGAGCTCATTTATTGAGTAATCGTACCTGATTTCATCATCACCGTATTGGTTTCATTTATTTCGAAATAAATCATAGATTTATAAGATCTTTTAGACATACTTACCATAAAATTCTTATTGAATAAGTTTACAAATTATTTCCATAACCCTATTAATAGTTATCATTTTATAATAACTATCAGTAGGCCTATGGATATAATTATAGCTACTAAGGGTTTTTAGAATTCATCTATCGGAGACAGTGGAAGATTAGATTGCGATACGATAGTAATATATATACCAGATAGCGATATGATAGTGATAAATATAATTGATAATGGAATGAATTAGTAGATTAACAATAATACTAATAAGTATAACAAATGACTGCTTAGAAGTACAGTAATGATTGGTTCGAATGAGTGCGGTAATGATTACATGCACTGTTACAGTTACAATGAAGGATAAGTAAGTAGATATCACAATCATAATGACGATTTCTATTCTACCTTATTTCTATTCTACCTTATTTCCTACTGTAGCACTGAATATAGTCATTACCGCTTTTTGTTATCCCAAATTTGTAGTAATGATTTATGAAATGAATGAAGGAACGAATAAGAGAGCTTCTGATGATATGAAAGAAAAAAAGAAGAGTTGTTAATTACCAACGAATAAATTGATAATCTTTCCAATGAAGTACTTTGGTAATTTGGTAAATTGATAATATTTTCATTAAAAATTTACAACTTATCATTCCCATCCATATATAAATTATCATTATCCGACACA
>NW_018109816.1:0-1818 GCF_000183805.2 Loa loa | reverse complement strand
ATTAATCTCATACGTTTATTAATTTAAAATTAGCAAATGGCGTAGCTAATATTTCTCGATGAAAATCTGAACTATTAGTGAAAATTGAAAATTGATGTCAAATTACTGAAACTGAATGGTTATTCAAATGAGATTTGTATGAAGACAAGAATTTCATTTCATTTCCATTCTTAAATTTCACTCCGATTACGCTGTCAGTGTCAGTGAAATCTTTTTTTCCTTCCATTTTCCTCCTTTTTTTTTAAAAAATATTGTGTTGATTTGTAATTTCGAATGAAATTGTTACAAAAAAAATGGGTCAAATAAGCAGTAGATTGTCAGTGTGAAGGTTTCGAGCATTAACATTCTTAAAAACGATGAATGCGATTTTTTTTTCGGCTTCTCTGAAAGATTTCAATTAATTAGTTAGACAACATTAGCTGTCATCTGTTTCATCTAGGCTAATCCATATATGCGCCTATGTGACATATAAATATCTCTTGTCCGAAATATTTATAAAAGGTGAATGAAAATTCACCTTTTTGGTTGCTTGAATACATTGACTTTCGTAAAAGTAATAAAGCTTCGAACATAGAATTCCATAATCAAATATCTCACAATTTCAAACTTTTGAAGTACATCCCATCCTTTTAACAATGATTTCTTAACTGTGCACCTTATCTGTTCCTATAGATATATATAGGGATCACTATTTTTTAAATAGTAATAAAAATGGACTAATGAAGTTGTGATGTTTTATTTTTAATAAGTGAAATGGATTTAAAAAAGTAAAAGAAATCGTTTCATCTTTTTCCAGTTAGCATAAAATGAGTTTAAATTTAGCATCAGTCATTTGAAAATATTCAAAATTCGCTCCATTTTATGAACACATTTTCAAAAAAAAATGTTTAAAAACTGGAAGTTCATTTCTGCAATACGTTGATAGTTTTTATGAGACAATCTTAATGACAGGAGAATAAATTTACATTTTTCTTTTTATCTCCTATTCAACCTTCCCTTGTTTTTCCTCCCTTTCCTTGACAACAACAATCTCAATTTCCTGTGTAAACTGGATTCATTTTATTCTCGTAGCACCATAATCTCCGATGTGGTCGAGATTTTATAAAACTCTCTTAGTAATAAGATCTAAAAATAATCCATTATCTTCCACCTCATCAATTCTCCGGGATATTCCAATTAGTAGCCGTGATGTGAAAAGAGTTTGTTTAATATGTAATTTAATTTGTTAATTGTTCATTTTAAATTATGTAATTAATCAACTCCTCTATCATGTGCTACTAATCAAAATACTAAGTGGGGTTTGTTTAAATATTTTGGAATTTTTTAGCTATGATACCAGAAATATTCATAATAATTACTCCATTCTCGAGAAAAACAAGCTGGCAGTAAAATTTCAATTAGAAGAGAAGGTAAATTCCCTATAAATGATATGAAATGAGTCATAATAGCTGAATACCTGAATCAGAATCCTTTGTGATTCGAAATGGTGAGAGCTGTGATTGCCGTAACTTAACAATATTTAGAAGAATGGACTTTAGTAATAGATTAGATTAGTCTCACTAAACTCTCGACTTCATTAGATGTTACTACTACTATTAAAAATGCAAATCTTGCTCGTTATTATGGTTGGATGGAATTGAGTCTAAATTAGACAAATCATATACGAACATATACGATGGATACAAATGTAACTAGTACATCTGTTATGTTTGTAACACTCTTTAACTGATAATTGAAACAATGCAGAGAATTTTAAATGAAAATTTCATTCCATTTGTGAAATGGACGTCTACTCTCCTTTTATTCTATTTTTTTTTT
>NW_018109815.1:0-1819 GCF_000183805.2 Loa loa | reverse complement strand
TATATATATATATATATGTACAAATATATGTATATGTATATATGTATGTATATATATATATGAAAAAATCCCGAGAGAGACAGTTGAGTTCAGTTTTTACAGTCGACCAGACGATACATCTTCATTGCTTATCCTCCGCGACTAACCCACAACCAACGATATCTTCGTGTATCCGCACCATTGGACAACATACTACGATATTCTTCTATTCGCTAAATACATCCCCGCAACATATTTTCAACTCAGCGACCTATCAATTAACCGACAGTCAAATTATTGTCCAAGACAACGACAAGGAGTTTGTGAGTTGATCATATTACTTGCTTTTTTGTATAACTCATTTATCATTGCTTATCAATTCATCGTGTTATATACATACATATTTTATACCCTTTTTCCTGTTGTTAACTAGTAATATTGTGCAAGAACAATATTGCCTCCCGAATAAATCTGTATCGTCGAGAAACGAGTTCAACCAAAAAAAGAAAAACAGCTTCCCAACAGTTAAATCATTTATCATTTATCAGTAATGGTGCGATAACTTCCATATTTTCCCATATTACTGTTTTAAATTTTTTTCCAGTAAAGTCAGAATTAATTCAAAATTCTAATTACACTAATATCCCTCCATGTTGTTTGCTAATTAACTACCATACTGATATATGACTTTGAAATATACTTATTATCAAATATATCAATATTTTATATTTTTATTGTACCATCTTTTGACATGAAAAATTTTTTACACATAAGTATCGAATAATATTTGTATGAGAATTTAATTCTATTAATTATAACATCTTGTTGAAACCTTTCTAATTGCAGATAATTATTAGCATGCAGGATATATTTTCGTTATTTCGAAATAGCTTTATTCGTTTACTTTCTCTATTGTTGTTATCATTCAGTATCATCCAATATTATCATTAGTTAATGATACATTCTGATAATAGTAGTCAAATGGTAGAATAGAGGGAAAGAGAGAGAGAGAGAGGAAGAGGGAAAAAAGGAGAGATTATTGATTGAAGGGAATTTTACCGCATTATACTCGTTTTTTGTCTAGTGACATGTAATTAGTGAATTAAAGATTAACCCTAGTTTAATCATCTAAGAAAATATTCCACTTACCAAAAATTAATTTGATGTGAAGTGCTCAGTTTGTAGAATAATTAACATATGCAAACAAGTGATTGTTGATATAAGCTGATAAGAATGATTGGGGGTTTAGCTCAGTGGTAGAGCGCTCGCTTTGCATGCGAGAGGGCGGGGGTTCGATCCCCCCAACCTCCAGGTAAAGTCGCCTCGAGAGGCTTTTGGGTAAGCAATGCTCGCATAGTGAATGAGGTGATATGTCAGACAGCGTAACGCGCCGCGACATTTAAGTATGTCAAATGTCCAAATTGATAATGACCAACAACTAACCTTATTCCTTCAATGCTTTTACAAAGTGGGAGTTTGTGGGTGGTTGGATTTGAGAGATCGAACTCTCCAGCAAATATACTTTGTGTGAACTAAATATTATGTCCTGTGCACTCCATTAATGGAAGAAAAATATAAAATAATAAATGTCACATAATTTTCTAACCGCTTCTGCAAAAATATCTCGTTAAGTTCTATCTGAATGTTGAGCAAAGTGTAAAATTGTGATTAGTGTTCAAGAACTGCGCATAAATGCAAATTCATTTGAAAAAAATCATTAACACAGAACACATTGTGCATTAATGTGTGGAAAAGTTATGTCAGCAATTAGCTGGATGAAATAATACATAAATGGTAGAATTAATGAGTCAACAATAACAACGCAAAGCATACATTAGGT
>NW_018109814.1:0-1820 GCF_000183805.2 Loa loa | reverse complement strand
AAGTTGAGAAAATTGGAGGAAAAGCAAAAAAGAATATAATTAATTATTTGGATGAAATTTTATTTTCTAAAATTCAAACATACGAAATGGTTCAGTTTAAAATTAATATTATATGAAAATAATTCTTACACATACTATTATTTTCATATTATACAAAATCAAACAATTCCATATAAGGTCATTCATAAATGCTTTCATTAGATTGGTATAGGAAGTATCTATCAGTGGATAAATAGATAGGATGGAAGTCAGGAAGTATTTTAAATTCGAGAAATTTAACTTTTTCATCCTTTTCCCTACTCAGTTCCTTATTTTTACTACATTGCATTTAAATTAATCCGGATTTATCCTGCATTTCAACGATGTTATATTTTGCATTTTAAAGATATTTTGTCACAAAGATATATCCTGAATTTAAATGATTTTATATCATACATTAGACGATAATATCCTGCATTTAAAACCTCATTAAACATTATATTTCATATTTCAAGATGTCATGTCAAACATTAGAAAATATATTTTGTATATAGTAAATATCATATCCTTCTTTGAAACGGTATGTTGTATACGATATATCTTTTACTTTAAAAGAATTGTTAAAATATATTTGAATTAATTGAAATGAATAAAATTCATAAATTTACAAATGAATTTTTATTAAAAGTTTGCAATATTTTAATGTAAGATGAAAGAAAAAGGAAATAACAGTAAGGAAAGTGATTGCATAAATGTTTTTATTGCTATATAAAGATGTTGTAAGCGCTAACTTACTAAACTTTCTAATTTATGATCTCTGATACTAAAATTTTAATAGAGAAGAGGTAGGGAAAGAACATGATAGGATAGCAGTGACAAGACCGCTACAGCTTGGCGGCATTGACAGGACCACCATAACTTGATAAGCGTTTGATCCTTTCCGCTTCTCGGATTGCATATTATCAACGACTCATACCTTTTGTATTTCGATCCAACCAGCTCATCCAGTATTTTCCATTGAATTATCAAACATTAAATAGAAGAAAAGGGTTAGGAGAGATGGAGGGAGAGAGAGAGAGAGAGAGAAGATAAGGAGAAAGATTTTAGTCCAGGTGAAAAACCATAGATTTGGCTGATAAATCAGTTAAATTACTTTAAAATTAATTTTTTCCTTTTATCCTTCTGTTTTTTCCTATTCAATTGGATAGATTAGGTGTAAATTAAAGTTTTGTATTTAATATTTTAATGGTAAACGATGATTTATATTTAATTAATTGATTCATTTTTTGATTGATGGATTGATTTCATTGATTGATGGATTAATTGGGTGATGAAATTTAATCTATGATATATTTATTTTATATTTAAGGATGTAAGTTTATTTTATCGTAATCATCATTTATATAATTACCGTGCTAATTAGTCATTTTACAAGGTTTTCTAAACAAATATTAAACTTTTTTTTCTCTACTTAATTAATATACAATTTGGTGTCATCAATTTATGGTAAGATTTTGAAATTTGCCAAAACATATGACAGTAGCAAATAGGAAATAAACCGGAAATGAACCGTAATGCTTTATGGCAAACTGAGAAGTTAAATTCAATTTGGAAAGTTGGTAAGTATAAAACATTCACTTTTAAGAATTTTTTTACATCCTCAATCGATAATTATTTGTTGCAAATAACAGTATATGGCATAATTTTAATTTATACCATAATTGTAAGGATAACATTTTTTTATTATTAAATATAATTAGATAATAATTATAAGGTTCATGAATATAATTAGATAATAATTATAAGGTTCATGAATATAATTAGATAATAATTATGAGGTT
>NW_018109813.1:0-1821 GCF_000183805.2 Loa loa | reverse complement strand
CAATATTTCATCACATATTAAACTCTTATTGTGAATTAAGCACTTTTTGCCATTAGTAGATATTGTTCACAATTGCTATTCATTTCTCTGCTAAAACTCATTACCCCAAATACTACACCATATTGCACTTGAATTTGAAATCAACTGTTGGTATCTTTTAGTAAAGGATAATACGGTGTCTTTATCAAAATACAGAAGCAACCGTAGGCTTGTTTCGTATAATATCTTGCATCAGTGGTACGACCCTTACTTTGAGGCAACTAAAAGTTCTGGTCCACGGTCGATTTTGCAAATCAGAACCGGAACCGAGTTCAACGACTACACTACTACCTCCCTCCATACCCAATGATAGTTTTGACATATGAGGCATCGTAGTGGGACCTTACAAACCACTTCGTCAATTTAGAAGCACAGAGCTCATGCACCCCACCTGGTTATACCTGGTTATATAAGAAGTGTTATATAGTCTGCCTAACAGGACCATCTGAGGCACAGCACAAAGAAATTATGCTTCTTGAGCTGTAAGCCACAGTAACATGGAGGATTTAAAATATTAGGTAGACAGATAAGTAATACTTTGTGATATATAAACATTATTCCGTTGATGCACTCCAGAATAATTGATTTGAAGAATTGAAGATAGCACTGACGGTTCACATTCCATTTTTATACGATACTGTAAGCTTACAGCAATAGAAACAGATATTTCATTCTTCTTCTTGCCTCAATTTGTACTGTTTTGAAGCCTTCACCCAAACGTATTTCTTGACCACGTCCATATATCTAAATAGCAATATTATTCGACACTTGCTAACTGAATCAAACAGCAAAATATTATGAACTGTTTCTAAAATGTTCATCCTAGCACCAACGACATTACGACACTTTGTGATACCTTTAAAAGTCTTCTTCTTGTCTGTCCAAAAAACCTGATTGAAATGCATTCTCACCTCAATTGTTGTCACCCTTTTCCTGAAAAAGAACTGGAGTTAAACAGGAGTACGTATAGTGGAAGGAATACTCGATATAAATATATTTTCCACAGTAACAATAACAATAAGAATTTCGCGATAGCAATAAGAGAAATATGCTTTGAAAGAAAACGGTTTCTTTGCCGATGCGAAAGAATCCAACCAAAAAATAAAAGAAATCACCTTCTCTTCTTTTTCTACAACAAACTCATAACATATTATAAAAAAAAAAAAGAGAAAGAAAATAAAGATCTGAAAAAGTTGAGTCCTAAATAGACGTACGTTTCATCAATTTTATCGATTTGAAGATCGACAAGAAAACTTTAATTCATAATATGCAATACAGCGATACCCATTGAAACTGACGAACGATATCAAAGTGTAACAAATTCTCTCCACTACTCGACTGCACCAAAACATGTAGAAATCTGCCAAAAAAAAGATGACCCGATTAAAACGCATGCGGAAAAAAGAGCCAGTAAGAAAAGTCATAAGTCTTTGTAATTCAATAGGTGTAAAGCATGACTATTCTAAGGTAATAATGGCAATAATTTTGACTTCCATCTCAAGTTAGTAACAAAGTCCACCAGTTAAGGTAAAACGTACAGTAATAAGATGGAGTATAAATTTCTCACATCAGTAACAATGGTTTACCACAGAGGATTCAATAATAATCAGCTAATAAGTGAGTCACGAACATCATGTGACCAATGTTACTTGTTATAAAAGTGGAATAAAAAAGAAGGATAAAGCTTCGTGCTTATTTTTTGATAAAAAAAAGTGGGCGTAAATATGGGAGTTGCATATATTGTTATCAGTAGATCCAGCTGATGGTAAGCAGTTCATGCAG
>NW_018109812.1:0-1821 GCF_000183805.2 Loa loa | reverse complement strand
GGCCAAATATTGTCGTTGCCGGAATCATTGATTTGACATTTCCGTTACCGGATCACTGATCGAACTATCAGCAATTCTCACTTTCACTAATAAACAATGAAATTTTGAATTGTCACAATTTTTCATACATATTCCAGTAATATTAATATTATTCGTCAATTTTCTTCCATTTTTCCTTTTTTTTCTTGATAATTTTAAATCGAAATAGTTTTGAACCCAGATTTTTTGTGAGAATTTGTAAATGTATCGCATATTTAGTAAACGAGTGAATGTATGAATTTGTTTCAGATGTAAATGTTAGATAGTTTCACGTATTTTTGAATAAATATTTCATGTATGCAAACAAAAAAAAATTATTTACACTTGAAGATTTATTTCAATGATTTCTTAAGATATTTGAAATATGTGATAATGGAAAAGTCTGACCAGTTAAGTCAAAAAATAACTTGTCGATTGATTTTTATTCATTGTTAATTTCAACCTGAATACATTTTAATTCTATACATTTCGTAGCAACGTCATCAATACTTTCCGTAATCATTCAATGTGTCAATGAATAACGCTCTGTAACCATTCAACATTATTTAACACGTTCCGCATCCATTCAACATCAGTTAATACGTTTCTCATTCGTTCAACGTCAATTAGTTCTTTTTTTTCTGATGAATTTCTGATGAATGTCTTTTTGCCTCAAAATTTGATTTCATCTGTTTTATATTTTTTGAGGGATACCTTTTTTTTTTTTGAGGGATACCTTTTTCCTCTTGCATTGAAAAATGATGAAATTATTTGCATAAAGGATAATACCTGAAAATATTTAAATGCAACTTTCGTTAATACAAACAACCATTCCTTCTATTTTGTTCAATTTCAGTAAGGTTAATAAATGTTTTCCTCATTTATCATTTTCATATTTTGAAAACAAAGAGTAATTCGTCGTCGTGATCATTGAAGATAATGATAATGAAATTTTATGACGAATAAATTATCCATTTGTGATTTAAATTTTTATTTTGATCTAAATTTCTGAATTCTTGAAATTAATTGAACTATCAAATAAAAATTTCCGAAATGATCCAGTTCAGTTTTAAAATTTTAAACTTTTTCTATTATATAATAATCTAATGGTGGCCTTGTTTTATAAATTTACCGTAAGAATTGAGCATTTTCAAAAATGGAATTCGCAACAATTACAAAACCAAAATGTACCTTAACCGAGTTGATATTTATTCACAAGAAATTATTCAAACTTTCTGCTCAAGAGAATTCAATATTCAATTTATCGGCAAATTTTTACACGAATTATGGTCCACGTTCTGTCCGGTGGTATTTCATTTTTGTTGTTTACGATTATACCGTCTAAAGTCATGCATCAATGCTTATCACAGAATAATCATTATTATAATTATTTTGTGATGAAATTTAATTATTATAATTATTTTATGATGAAATTCTTTATCTTATTTGAAATACTAAAAATAAACTTTCGGGTGGAATTTTTCTTTAGGAAAGAATCTTTTTTTAAACTTTAAATGAACTTATTGCAGTTTGAATGTTACTTAATTGGACAAAACAATTCGCATAGTTTCTGCACAAGCCCCTCAAATCTCTTCCAGATTTTAAGCTTTCATTGAATTGATATAATTTAGTAGCTGGATTGGATTATCAAATATCCCACTAAATGAAACGTTGCTTTAAATAGCTCAATTGAAGTGCTTATCGTCGATGAAAACATAGGATAGGGATTGATAACGGGTGATCTTATGAAATGACATGAGACCANAACTAACAGTCATGTTTATTGCATATAGCATGCCAATT
>NW_018109811.1:0-1821 GCF_000183805.2 Loa loa | reverse complement strand
CTTCGTTTTCACGACACTGGACAATTGGATCACAACAATTATTTGAATGTTTGTCCGTCTACTCATCATTTTACCTCTTTCCGGAAAACAAAAATCCAACTTTAAAGCAAAAACTGTTTAGTCCGCCAAAAACATGAGTTCCGTCTCTTCGCAGAGTACAATCATTTGCTTTGTGGGAATTAAATGAATTTTCGGATCCTTTCATTTTCATTTTTCATTCATTTTCATTTCCGATGCACATTGGGTGTATAATTGCAGTATTGTCTTATCAACGATATTAAATTGATATACTCCTTAACCAACCTTCTTTGAAATTTTTTATGAACTCTGAAATGAGACAGTTACAAATGAATTATAAAGTCGTATCACTCACATCATTTCCTATTTCACCTCGTCCTTTCCCTGCTAACGAAATCTTTAAATGATTTCATTCCATGAATAAAATCAATAACAATAGAGAAGCTTGTATATATCATAGATCTGGAACTCTTTACATCATTTCCTTGTCTCAGTTTTTAAATGTCAGTGATATGCAATTTCTTCCGAAATTTTTTGCAAAATAGCTTAAATGAATTTTTGCTAACTAACCCACAACTTCTTTTCATCAGTTCCTTCACTCAGTTTTTAAATGTCAGTGATATGCTTTTTTTTAAAATCATTTCATTCCCATTGTTACAGACCAGAAAGGCTGATTAATGCTCTGGTACAAATAACAAAAGTATAATTGGTCACTTAATAACCTGGATTGGGCATATTAGAGGAAGATTATCTCATTATCTGACAACCGAACGTATACCAATACGTCGGTATCCTTGAACATTGATTACTGCGTTAACATATGTGTATTACTAGTTAACTTGCACCTAACTTAGCAAATATATGGAAACCAAACAAATGCAAAATCGATTTGTTTCAGTGAGACCATACCTGATGGTCAGATATGGTCCCACTAAAGCAAATCGATTTCGCATTTGAGAATTCGAGTAATTTATGTTGACTCCATAATGAATTGTTCAAAAGTTACTATTATTCTTCTTTTATTTAACGTAACTTGTAACTCGTATATATGACGGATTAAACAGATTTTTAAAATCATGAAATCGTTTTCGCTTTCCGAAAAGAGATTTGAGTGGGCGGATGACGGATGCTTTTCGGAAACGCACAATATGTGCTACAAAATAATCGTTGAAATGAAGCGCATCTTGCACAAAATGTTCCAATTATTCACTACATCTTACGTCTCGGCTCTCCTTTATGATGGTGTACATTTAATGCGAAGGATGAAGTAAAGCAATGGAAGGAAACGGTTCATTTAAAACCTATTTTTCTTCAAAAAAAAGAAACTGCGACAAAGTCACAATTATGGTAAACCTGTTCCTTCTCTTTTGCGTCATATGCACTTTCTCTTTTAATTATGACTTTTGAGGTGATCAGAATTTTGAAATGACAGAGTACTATTGGTCTAACATTAAAAGTTCTAATCGTCAAGTCATAATGACTAACGGAACTGCTTGCTAATTTTGGTCTGAGTAATTACGGATGGAATTAGGAGAAAAAAGTCATGATTAGCCATCCTTCCCGTGATGTTCCAGTGATAAAAGTCCAACAAATAAGTGTTGCTGAGAAGATTAAAATTCATTTCTTTCTGAATTTCCATTCATCTACCAGTGACATTTTACTCTTTCATAACATTTATTTTTCTAGAAGTAAGGTCATCCAGACTCAGTACGTCCTTCCTTTGCTCTTCCTACAAACGACTAATTTTATCATTTTATTGATTCAATTGTCAGTTAAATTAATCTTACATTTGCGTAGGTTTTG
>NW_018109810.1:0-1822 GCF_000183805.2 Loa loa | reverse complement strand
CATGTGGACCACAACGAACACTTTCAGACAGCAGAAAGTTTCCGTTGAGAAAATTGAAAGTGTATCCAGCTTGTCTCGTTGACCTTTAACCCAGCAAACAACAATTTAATTTAAACATTTCTGTTAAAAATTGAAGACAATTATACTTTTACATACAAATCATCATATTCGAATGAATGGTTTAGAATTCGATGTCATTCGACACAAATTTCCTGCTCCATATGATGGAAAAAGCCTAATTTCAGATCTCGGTAATGCAGAACATTGTCCATTACAAAATGGGAAATGCTTGACTAATACCAATATTGTACTATGGGACAAAAATGAAGCAATAACCAAATGCCTGTACCGAGAAATCGGTATCTCATATTATCATAGATGAATTCCAAACTCCATTCGTCTTCAAAGAAAATGGAACTATTATGATGACAAATTACGAGTTTGTCAACCCTTATCCGATGAATGGTGATATCCTTATCGATAAAGAGTTCCTTAAGAACTGCATTAAATTAAAAAATGAAGCATAATAAATCACGAACAATTATTGATGATGGAAACAAATCTAGATCCAAACGAAGAAATCGATCACAAGAATATAAAATTCCAATACATTTTCGACAGTTTGCGAAATGAACTTAAACAACAAGTGAACGTAGTGTCCCGACGGAACTGCCAATTTGTTATTGCTAATCGAATGGTTATTATACAGTAATTCAACTTTGGTAACCGGGTTGTTATTACAAAGAAATGATGTGACTTCACTTTATCAGGTCAAGAGAGTTCCACGGAAATAGAAACGGTTCTCTTCCAAAACAAACGATCTTCCATGTTCCGCTGTGCCACAAATCATCATTATTGCTGCAATCATTGTGTAGAAATAAATATGCAAATTTATAACCTCTCTACAGAAGGAAGCTAGCGAACGAAACTTGAAGGATTATAAAATAAAAGTTCTCGGAACGATTAATGCCAATTAGTCAGTTGTGTGTGAAATGAACATACTTCTTCTACTTCTGTTGTCGCTATTAATCCACCATCTTCCCATAACTCATCTGTTTTATAATCTGTGACAATCTCCGCAGCTGAAATTAATACCACGACAAATCTGATAAAAATTATTGAACGAAGGAGGAATCCTTGAGATTTGGAATGGTTATTACTATTTATGATTATCCTTGACTTATCAACAATAAGAAACTATCTTTTCTATTGTTTTGAATTTCTTCCTTCCAAAGAAATAAAGTAGTAAAGTGACTTTCGTCTGCCGCAAAAGTAAAGTCAATGCATTCGAACTAATACAGTTACCGCTAAAATTACTTCACCCATCAAATACTGTTCTACGAGAAATCCCAAATGAAAAGATGGAATGATGCGGAATGCAATATGTACATGGCAGATTTGTATTTTATTAGGGAGCAAAATCAGAATCATAAAAGTGACATGCATAGCATACCTAGTGCTCCATCTGCCACTCCTGCTGCCCGAGGTGCGGCTGGGGCGGCAGCCTGGCAATAGATGAAAAAAGCAATATGTACTATTAACTTTGCCATATTTAAGATCGTTTGTATAATAATTTCGATGTTTTCTAAAGACAAGTTTTACTTTATTGAAAAATAGCCGCAAAGGACAGCATTTAGTTTCAGTTTCCATTATTGAATTCAAGCTCTTACTTTATTTGACATAATAATGGTCAAGTAAATGTCATTCGGCAGGGTGTACCGCTACCAGGATAGGTACTAGGCATGTTAATCTTACAATTTATTGCAATGTGGTAAATTCCTGAACAATATGTCATTTAGATGAATAGGTTCTGAAGCAGTGT
>NW_018109809.1:0-1823 GCF_000183805.2 Loa loa | reverse complement strand
TGCATTTGTTCAAAGTATGGTACTGAGATTTACTTTGAACTTCGGTTATTTCTTCCACACTGATCCATTTCCATGGTAGCGGTTTATAAGAGTAATGTCAACCTTGACCTTCCCTCAATTCCCTTAACCTTATATCTCGTCTTTTTATTTTAGATTAGTTAAAAAATATTTTTAATTTGCCCTTATTTGCCATGTTTTATATGCAAAAAGATAACCCTAAAAAGATGTTTATAAGCGAAATCATCATAGGCCACGACGGTTTCAAATTTGCCGCGTTGCGACCACGCATCTACTTGAATATTTAGCCCTGTATTTAACAAACCATCATTCTCTTGTATCGCATTTTGCATCAGTTTTACCATGTCCTGATCACAGCAAATATATCCTAAATTTCATCATTTGTCCCTACTTGATTAATGAAATGATTAATAATATTTAATTAATTGATGAACTGTGTGTAAAATTTTTGACAATTTTAATGACTCCTCGCGAACTTTTTCGCGATAAAAGAAAAGAAGGCGTCCTGGAACAGCTTTATTGAATCTTTCAATTTATTGGAATTCCTTATAATCTTTCCAATGTCACTGATCAAGTTCCAAGCTTATACAAAGGTTTTCCACAACTCAAAAACAATATTAATTTCTTCCAGGTCTTTTCATTTGTGCTAATAAATATCGAAGGCTATTTTTGCAGAAATATTTGCAAAAATTTAAAAAGAAATTTCTCGTCTTATGAAAGTGTGAAAGTATGGTAATTCCCGAATCAAATTATCAAATATTTCTCTCTTCAAACTGAAGAAAAATTGAAATGGAGGAAAGGATGGAAAAAAACATACCGCCTTCATTAACGAAGCAATCGTCACTGTAGGCGTTGATCAGAGCAAAAAGAAAGATAAAATTAATAAATGCGTTCCACCGATACATTTAACAGTTGAATGAGATCAAACACTGAAACTTCGACCAATTCCAACTTCCACGAAATATTTTCTTAGGGAAGTAAACAATAAACAAGCAAATCTAAAATTCTAAAGTCGAAAAATGTGGAAATCAAGAAGGAAGGTATAAAATAGAGAGACCGTTCAGGAAGTGACTCGTCTGAAGGAATGATTTAAAAATTTTTTGTCATCAATTTATATTTGAGTATAGCAACGAGAGGAAATTCAAAAATTGCGATGAAAATAAGGGAAATCGTAATTGACTGAGGATTTTGGACATTGTAAGGAAACATATATGCTAGAATATATGAAAGCAATGAAAATATGTAAATTAGAATTGAGTTGAAGATAAATATCGTCAGATGGAAAAACTGCACACAATATTGCGTACAATATTTCAATTCACTTATTGAAAACTTTTCATAACTAGGCTTAACATATACAGAAGCAAGCATATGAGCTTCCCAAATAAGCTTCAGAATTACAATCTTCATTTCACTGACCAATATTGCATATGAGACTGTTGTATTATAAAGCGATACGATCGCAACAAAATTTGGTGCTGTGAAATATGTTTTAGATT
Source organism: Loa loa (assembly GCF_000183805.2). NCBI lineage: Eukaryota > Metazoa > Nematoda > Chromadorea > Rhabditida > Onchocercidae > Loa > Loa loa. Next base: position 306 of record NW_018109809.1, on the reverse strand, counting down.
TGATGTTGTGTATGAGAACTTCAAATGAAATAATTTTTAATTTTTGATTTATAAATTAAGAAGTAAAGAGAAAGACAAGAGAAATTTAACTATGCTCACTAACACCAGCTTATATAGTCATGTTTTTATGGTAGAATCTATGATCACAACATTAATGTTTGGTCGTTTTTTCTTCTTGTTCCTTCCATTGAGTTAAGTGGAAATTTAATGTATTAAAGGAAAAAATTTCCTTCTATTTCAAAAATTTTTATTAGAATATGAAGAAAGAAGAAATTGTTTTGTCCATTCTGTCTCTCTCTCTCTCTC
>NW_018109808.1:0-1824 GCF_000183805.2 Loa loa | reverse complement strand
ATATAAGTTATATATAAGTTAATTAATTTCACATATATAAGTTAATTAATTTGTTATATATTGCTTGACTAATTAAAATTCTAAATTTAATATTTAAAATATTGCTTACTTTTGTAATTTATAGTTTTGTTAGAGGTCAAATTCACCTTATATGTACACAGAAACAGACAGACAGACAGATAGACAGACACAAACACAGACTTATATGCATAGTATTTCAATGATTAAATGTTGATCAATTTTCTCCCCGTTTTCCTCGTCCTTTAATCTTTTCATTCAATCTTTCCCGATCTTTTCTTTTCCTTCCTCTTTTTTTTTCTTCTCTCCCTCTCTCTCTCTCTCTTTATCTTCTCTTTCTATTATTTTATGGTTTTATGAGGGATAATTATGGTTTTTCCTCCTTGCGAAATGATCGTTATCATTGGTTAATTTTAGTGACATTCCAGATGACATTGATATTTTCTTTTTTTGTTTGAGTCGATATTATCATATCATTTGATAAAATGATAGATATATATATATATGGATCAATATCTAATCAGCTCTTCATTTATCAGTATTATCATTTAATTTTTAAATATATTATATCCTAATTTTCATATATTATCATATTTCATATAATCTTTATTCCTTCTTTTTTTTTTTTTTTTGATTAATTGAAATTGTTTCATCAGGTAATAATAAACTTTCTGTTAAGTTTGAAATAATTTTAAACTCAATTTAAATCCTTTTTGAATTTTTATTTATATTAATTAGGTTAAGCTTATTTAAATCCCTCAGTCTGCACATATATTATTAGTTGTAACAAATTTTGCTACAACTCTTCTATTTGTATTAGTATCAATAATCATCCATTTCATAATTTTTAAATTTTAGTAATTTTTTAAACTGGTTAGTTTACATGGATTAATTAATTGAATTAATTGAAACTGCCTTTACTTAAATTAATTAATTGAATTTCTCAAACTTTTGACAACAATTTTGAAATTACAAGGAAGGAAAAAGAAATTTTTCATGCGAATTTTATTTTTTTTTGTTTTCATTCAAATTAATTGAAATATTTTACTTTTTTAATACAACTGTTTGTTTGGTTTTATTTTTTAAATTATTGCAAAACTTAAAGTTTTTTTTTTTAAATTAAATTGTTTTCAAACGAAATTACCTGTCAATTGAAACAATGTTTGAATGAAATGCTTTAAAATGTCATAGTTGTAGTAATAATAATGGACAATGAAAGGAATTGTCACCTTTTTTGGAAATTTTAGTGTCACATTTTAGGGAAAGACTTTTGCATCAATATTTATGCTTCATTACTGTCTTATTGAATTTAGCATACAGATTATTTGATTTTACGATAAATGCATTGCTAACAATAAATAAATAGAACAATCAAACAATCTAATCTTTCTTTTTTCACTTAAAATCATATTAAATTAATCTTTTCAATCAATTCATTCATTAAAATATTTCAAATTGATTTCTTGTTAAAGTGAAAATTGTTATTTTTCAATATTTATTTCATTGGTACATTTTTAAGGTTTGTAATATTTAGCATAATATTCGTTAGTTTATAAAATTAGAATAAAATTGAGATAGAAATTAGAATAATATAAAATAATTTGATTATTTACAAATTATTTATTTAAAACAATAAAATAAATGATATTTTCGTACATCATAGATGATTAGGAAAGGATAAATTCTAGTAAAATGATTCCTAAACCAGGTGGTCCACAGACTACAGGTGGTCCATACGAGCATTAAAATGTAGACTACGAGGACTATTAAAAAATTATATTCCTTCTTTTTTTTTTTTTTTTTTTT
>NW_018109807.1:0-1826 GCF_000183805.2 Loa loa | reverse complement strand
TGATAATGATAATATGATAGCAACCAGTACATACAACATCACTTAAGTATGTTTACTTTTTCGTTTTTCTTTCTTCTCCCAAAATTTCACCTGAGATATTCCGGGATGAGATTTTATGAATTGATAATGATAGTACATGATAAAAATGATAAATGTAATATTAGACAATTTTAGGATATAACTTTATTTTTGTATCATTCAAATTGAAATTATCATTTAATTACAATTATTTCACAAAATTATCAATCATTTGATTAAATTCAAATATTAAAGCATAGATGTTAAACAAATTTAATTAATTAAATTCATGTTATATTAAAATTTTACTAATTAAAATTACTATTATAAATGATAAAATTTAATAAAATATTTTAGGGTTGTAGCTGAAAATGATATATTTGAAACGGATGATTTACCATTACGTGGTGATATTTTGGTTAAATGTTTTCAACGTACGAATACCACTGAACGTTCGCTATTTTTTCGATGCCAATTTAATACTTGCACATTTGATTTATCAATTCATCATGAAAATATCTTTAAATTACGATTTTATCGCGAAGAATTAGACAATATTTTAATGGTAAATAATTAAATTGATTTAATTAATTAATTTAATTTTAATTCATCATGAAAATATCTTTAAATTACGATTTTATCGAGAAGAATTAAACAATATTTTTATTGGTAAATAATTAAATTGATTTAATTAGTTGATTAGTTTTGATTGTTTTTTTTCCATACAAAATATACAATAGAAATTTTCTTTCATACCTAATTTAATATCTAACCTTGTTTTCATTCTTTTTTTTTATTCAAGATAAACTTTTTTTTTTAAATTAAAAATTTCCTTTTTCGTTTTTTTTTTTTAAAAAATTACCGTTTTAATTTGAAATTTACAGAATAATAATGATAATTTAACATTTTGACAAAGTTATTAATTTATATTCCAAACATATGGTTGTCGGCTTTAAAATTATAAATTAAAATTTAAAAAAAGAAAATGATGGAAAATAAGCAAAGCATAATCACAGATATTTCCTAGCATACAACACTGATATTTTTCTTGCAAATTTGACGAATATCTTTTGCATCTGAACAATATCTAAAAATTTTTGAAATTCGATATTAAATTTAATAAATATTTTTTACGCTTAAATAATGATTAAAGATTTATTAAAATTAGCAGTCAATTTCATGATTTAAACATTTTGAATGCTTCTATAAATGATTTTAATCAATTACAATAATTGGATTCAATTATAAATAATAGTTTTTCAAACTTTTATTCATTGCTACATTGATGAAAATTGCCATAAAATTGTAATTGAATCAAAATAATATTTAATAAATGAAGTATTAGCCAATTTATTTTACTAATAATCTTGGCAAGCGCATAAATTAAACGGAACGGAATGTGACATTAAATATCCGTTCCGGAATGAAATTCGTTGCATAATAAATATATGTGTTAATATGATTGTTACAATAATATTACGATTGATTTTTGATTAATTCTTACAATACCAAAATTTTTTTTTTTTCGCAAATAGGATGTCACAGTTTTGTGATGAAAAAAGTTTCATTTTAATATATTTTCTTCACTGATTATCTTTTATTCATTATTTCATTAACAATTTTGATATTAATAATAATAATAGCAATAATAATAATAATAATAATAATAATAATAATAATAATAATAATAATAATAATAATAATAATAATAATAATAATAATAATAATAATTAATAATAATAATAATAATAATTAATAATAATAATAATAATAATAATAATAATAATAATAATAATAATAATAATAAT
>NW_018109806.1:0-1827 GCF_000183805.2 Loa loa | reverse complement strand
ACTATTCTTAGACATTTAGCCCATATCGCCAAAATTTTTGCTTCAATTTTAAATGTAAATAAATAACATGTATTTTATGAGCAATTTATCATAAATTAAAATTATCATTTCTGGTGTAAATTGACAATTTTCGTAATGTCTGTGAGCGGTTTTTGTTAAAGGTAATGGAAGAAAAATATAATTTGAACTAAAATAAAATAATACAATAAAACGTTTGATAAATTACGAATAAAAAAAGAGTATTTCTAACAAATACTTGAAAAAATGTTTTTAAAATGTAATTTTAGTCAAAACGGTTGAAAAAAATTTTGGAGAAAAATGTGATACTAATTAGAAGGTGCCAAAAAAAATTATATCATTCCTTTTACCTCAACTATCTTCACAAAAGAGAATTACTCTCATAAGGATAAATATAATTATTGTAATGTTTCCAGTAAGTTAAATAAATCAGAAATTATTTACAAGATATACGGATGAATCAATTTTCTGCATTTCAAGGCATAACGGATATAAATATTATTTAATGGCATTTGAATGGCAATGGGTTATTTGATTTCGAGTTTAATTTCTGATTTTGGAAATTGAACTGAAGTATTTTAATTGGCGAAAAGAAAAATTAAATTTTTTTCCTCTTATTGTTAGACGATGATATGTAGATTCCGGAATTCTTTTTCTTTCACCTTTTTTTTAAATTTTACTTTTATTTTCCCCTTCTGTTTTTTTTTACACTCTCATCCGTTTTTACTTCCTTTCCCGGAAATTCACAATTAATTGATATCAGTTCAACTTAATTGTATGCAATATTTCGTTTATTGCAATCCATTAATCTTGCATGGATGAAATAAACGGAAATAAATTCCGTTCATGAATTCCTGAAGTAAGTATTACGGCTGATGTATGCGCTTAAATGATAACAAATAAAACTCTTTTAACATTTGGTAATACAGTTGAAATATTGGAATTGAAATAGGATTATTCGTGGCGGTAATGTCGTATTGTTAAAGAAGAGCTGAAAAAAAAAGACGGGAAAGGAATAAATGCGGCAAATAATTTGAAAGAAATTGAAGTTACTGCTACAAAAAAAAAAGACTTAAGAAAGAGTGTTATAGGTAAGAATCATTCCAATATCAATCGGAAACAGTCGAATAGCTATAAATGACATCAGGAAATTGCGGAAATTATAAGATTTTAGCATAAATCTTCAAGCTTACCAAAATAGCAAAACGATGTGCTGATGAATTTGTGAAAGAAAATTTGACAAAATTTCAGCATTCAAGTGAACCATTTCGACTGTTACATATATATATATTTATTATTTTTTTTTCTATACACAAATCCCATGTCTATAATCATTCCTTTTTTATTTTGATTTTTTTTTTAAATTTTTTCAAAACACAATTTTTTTTCCTTATTTTTTCTAAACACACTCCTCCTGCCTACACCATTTTTCTTTTTTTAAATGACTTTTGTTTCACTTGTTAATAAAAAAAAATGGCTTAGTAAGGGTAAGATGAATGAGTTTTCATGGGAAAAAAAAAAGAGAAAAAATGAATTTTGATTTAAAAAAGTTCACTCTGTCAAATGAAAAAGTTACATTTTTTCATTTTTTTTCTTCGCAAAAAATCTTTTTTTTTTTGCAAAATTACTTATCCTAAATTAATCCCAAATTACTTATCTTTCGGTTTTGCATAAATTTCTTTCAAAAGAATTAAAAGAATGAAATAAACACATTATACGAAGTATATGTTACATATATATATATATATATATATATATATATATATATATATATATATATATATATATATATATATATATATATATATA
>NW_018109805.1:0-1828 GCF_000183805.2 Loa loa | reverse complement strand
GCATCAACTCAATTCAACTTAACGCTACGACATCTCGCGTTACATAGCTGGCAATAGTGGTCTCCGACATCCACCCTCTCAAACGAACCCGAACAATATTCGCTACAATCATTATTATTATCATAATTATCGTGGTCAGTTTGTGCCATTATTATTATTATTATTGTTATTATTATTATTATCATCATTATTATTATGACTATTGATAATCATTTACTATTATATATTGCTTTATTTCATGCAAAAAAATTTTTTTTTGAAAATTTTAGAGAAAAAAGAACGAATTAATCACTGCTTCATATTTTGTATTATATGAAATGGTTGGTAATATAAATTAAAACTAATCATTTCACTATTTTAATTTGAAATATTTGAAATTGTTTGTATTTTTTTTCAATTTATGAATTTTTTTCCAATTTTTTTCTTTTGCTATCATTTAATTTAATGCAAATTAATTAATTTGACTTAAACTCACTTTTTGCCAAATTTCCTCTTTTGTTTTATTCAGAAAAAAAAAGAAAAATACTCGCATTTATAAAGATGTAAGTGATTTACCGGTCGAATTATTGGGTAATGGTGGTAGACCGAAAAGTTTCGTTCTTTTGGGAATTGAAAAAAGCGGAAATTTTGGCAAATAATACGGTATATTTGGTAGACTAAAGATTTTAGCTATCGTAGTAATATCATGCAAACCAGGCAACTGTAAAATGAAAATAAAAAAATAAAATGATATTTAAATTCATTAATGATCAGTAGAATTTATTCAAAATATATGATTGAAAGGGTGTAATTAATTTGGTTTTCAATAAAACTCATTTGAATTTGAAAAACTAAGCAAAATTCAATATTTAAATCAATTAATTATATGCAATAAAACAGGAAATTCATAGATTCAAATATATATTTAAAGATTTTTTTTTAAATCTATTAATAAAATTAAACACTTACCTTTTGTGAATTGCTTAGAATGCATATTGATGTGAAGAAAAATGCAAATAATTGTAGCGAAGAAAGATTCATCACCTTAAAAAGAAAAAAAATTTATTGCCTTAAAAAAAGGAAAAATTAAAAATTATATTTAAATTTACAAGTTAATCAATATGAATGAATGGATGCAAATAAGAAAATAATAAAATGTAATATTTTGATTCAATAAAACATACCCAAAAATATTTTAATTATTCGAGAGAAATGAAACTAATTATTATAATAAGCAGATATTATTCATATTTTCAAATTTTTTATTAATAAAATTTTAATTAAAAAATTGAAACTTCGTTAGTTTTGTTTAAAAAATCAAAAATTTTATCAATGAATAAATGAAATGAAATTTTACATATGCAAAATGATAAATGTTTAAAAAGGATTAAGTTTATTGCCTTTCAGCAATGATTAAATTGTTTGAAATGACGAATATTAATGAATTGGATGAGAGGAGAAAGCTGTAACAATGGAATTGAAAAGATAAAAGAATTAATTATAATCGATAATTATTGGTATAGGACAAAATTGGACTTATCAATATCTGTCGCAATATTTTTCTAGCATTTAATGATGAGGATGATGATGATAAGGAAGAGAATTTCGATTCATTATTTCGCAAACAGGATCAGTTTCGCAGATGTAAAATTTCTCGAAATGAGCAAAGATGAAGTGAAGCGGGAAGTAGAAAGTGATGATAAGTAATGAGAAAAGAATGATGATAATATTTTTGTGAGTAGTAGATAGTTGAAAAAAGTTGGCTGATAAAAAGAGCAAAAAAGAAGGAAAGAAGGTAAGTAAAAATGGATTAAGTAAATAGGAATAATGTAATAATAAGTAATATTAA
>NW_018109804.1:0-1828 GCF_000183805.2 Loa loa | reverse complement strand
TGCGATGGCAATCATTGGAATGACGAATGTGATATATATCCGACTGTGAAAGAAAGACTGGAAAAGTTGAAGAAATTGGGACTTTGCGAACTATGTATGAGAAAAGATCACTCACAACAGACTTGTGCGCGGAAATTGAAATGCTTTCACTGCGGATCTGAACATAATAGCGCTCTCTGTAAGAAGCAGTATGAAATGAAACAAGGTAAGGATTACCAAATTGATGAACGAGTGAAAGAAAGTCCTAAGACTGTGGCTGCCACGATGGTGGATGATGGTAGCCGGAAAACATATATGATGTGCAAAGAAGTAAAGCTAATCAATCCAAGAGAAACGGGAAATACAATAAAGGCTTTAATTTTCTTTGACACAGGAAGTGATTGTAACTACGTTACAGAATCAATTGTAAATAAATTGAAATTGAAACAAACATCTTCAAATATAAGAATGGTAATAACAGGCATGGTGGGCACAAGAAAGTGTGAAAGTCGGAAGGTAACTTTCGGAGTTCAAACGTTGAATAAGAGCGCTAGAATTCATCAGACGAGAAATAGAAGTGAGAAAAACTTATTTATGGTCAGATAGCGCTTGTGCCCTGCACTGGCTAAGAAAACCACCAGTAGGATCCAGATATATCTCAAATAGAATCGATGAAGTAAGAAGATGTAAAGGAATTGAATTCCATCATGTAAGATCAACAGATAATCCCGCGGACAAAGCTTCACGAGGACTTCTCCCAGAAAAATTGAAAGACGATTTGTTATGGTGGAATGGTCCATCATGGCTGTGGGAACAGAAAGAAAATTGGCCTGAAGACAAAATCATGCAAGAAAGCGTTATTAGTGTGTGTATGAATATGGGATTGTTGGCTGAAGAAGAAATACAATCACCGGAAGTAATAACATTGATAGATGTGACCAGATTCTCATCCCTTCTTAAGTTAACAAAAACGATACTGTACGTCTTACGTTTCATTGCAAAGATATCAAAAGATAAGATAAAAAACTTGAAAGATTTCTCTAGAGATAATTTTACTTATAAAGAATATGAGAAGACGACACAATTGTTAGTCCGGATGGCACAGTCAAGTATAACACAGAAAGAAATTGAACATTGGGGTTTGAGAAAGGATCAGAATGGAATTTGGAGATGCGTAGGTAGATTGCGAAGGATGATGCCTCAAATTGAGGATTTTCCGTACTTCATCAAAAAAGGAAAGTTGGCAGAACTGATCGTGAAATATTACCATGAAAATTCATTTCATGCGAGCGTGCACTATACATGGACCAAGATGAGACAACGATATTGGATTCCACACGGACGTGCATATATTAAGAAAATATTGAGAAAGATTTGTAGAGGTTGTGCCATGTGGGTAGTTACGCCATTTGAACAACCAGATTTTCCACCCTATCCCACTGCTAGAATCACTGCAACCCGACCATTTGAAATCACTGGTGTAGACTTATTTGGCCCAATTATAATAAAAGAGAATCAGATCAAAATTAAACGATGGGTGGCTTTGTTTACATGCTTGACAACTAGAGCAGTGCATCTTGAAGTAGTAGAAACAATGTCGAAGGAACAATGCATACAGGCATTCAGAAGATTTATAAGCCGAAGAAAACAACCTAAACATATAATTTCCGACAATGCTAAAAATCTTATAGCAGCTTCTAAGGAAATTATAGAATTAAACAGAATTGAAGGTGAAACATTGGAATGGGAATTCATTACGCCAGGCGCTCCTTGGCAAGGCGGCATTTATGAACGAATGGTTGGAGTAGTTAAAAGATCTTTAAAAAGAGCTATAGGCACAAAATATCTT
>NW_018109803.1:0-1828 GCF_000183805.2 Loa loa | reverse complement strand
CGCTAGGTCCTAGAAGACGGTCCTTGGGAATAAAAGACGGGATCAGTTTCGCGCATGGTGTACATTACTTGAAAAATATTCTGCGTATGCTTGTAAGGTACACCAACAACTTCTGCAAACAGGTGATTAGATATACTGGAAGCCACAGACTCAATCCCGCATACAGGCGGTTCAGGACATTGGACGAGATTAATCGCGGAGATGGTAGTCTTGCTCGTCAACATTTTAAATGACCAAGCAATCTTTTCCCAAATTTCGTATAATTTGAGGAATCATAAACGAAACAAACAGAGCCCTTGAATTTATCAAAATAAAAAAAAATTACCACGCTAAAAATGAGTTAGGAAAGGATTGCACTATTAGGCTTATCAGTGCAAGAAGTGAGTGAAAAATAAGCAGGACGATGGGAGTTAGTAGTCGGAAAAGCAGCTAAAAGATAAACGAATTGATGAACTTATCAGTCAAAGAAGAGAGTGTTAAGCAAGAAGGTACGAATAAACAAAAATAAATTGCGGTGTGATGATGATATATGTGAAAAAGTAATAACAAATATGAAAAAAACATGTGGTTCCGGTGCAAAATTATACAGTTGTCCGTTATACAGCAGCAAATTCTCTCCCCACAGAAGATGAAAAGACATATGATGAGTCATACAGCGAAAAGTTGTCTGATTTCAAGATATCAAAAAAATGTTTGCTCAAAAACTACACTTGCAACGTTACTCATTATTATCAAAAAATTATCATTGTTATTATTACTATTGTCTAAGATTACTATTACTGTTATTATGCAATTAAATCAGAGTTGATTTTTTGAAATATTTCTGCTATGACGGCATACAAAATGTACTTGCAGCTTTTTCCATTTCTTCTACTTTCAAAACTACTATTCTGAACTGTTTTATAAAATTTAATTTGAAGATAATAGTTTGATTTTGACACTTAACAATTTTGACTTCCCGTCAGAGCAATCTGATGCTATTATAATACAGCCTTCAATAGGATTATTTACATTATGTTTCTGCGACATTATGACTCTGCGATTGAGGTTTATTAATAGAGGAAGGAATATTCTTAGTATACGATCGAATCGAAACAGACACAATTAATAAAATGAATCATTGATCTTCGAATAAAAGTTCCGCCATTTATACCAAGAATATTTCTTAGTATACTGAAAGTATATAATATTGTTCCCATAAAATTGTTATCATAATATATTATTAGTATACAATGTAGTATATAATATTGCTTTATAAAATCACCATAATATATTATTAGTATATAATATTATCACATTAAAAAGTAATAATAATAATAATCTTCTTCTCTTTTTCATTCTTTTTAACTTTTTACGTGCTTTATTTCTGCCTGAACAATTTGATGAAAATCCATTCAGTTGTCATTTAGAATCTGAAAACTGCAGTTATATTTAATTAAATATGTATTGTAGATTTTTTTTTGTATTCAAACTCGAAACGCTATTTGTTTTCTTTTAGACACAAAAACTCGACTAAAAGCTGTTTTTAAGATCATATTTTATTGAGAAATCTCGATGCAATAATCTCATTTTTTACGACATTTTAAATGTCCTCAGAGATAAATTCCAATACAATAGTCGAAATTATTAATATAAAAACTTCTGTCCAAATAAAAAAGCACCAGTTTATGTCTAGAAAAAGAGCTAAAAAGTCAAAAGTTAAAAACCTGAATTTTGTTGGAAGTTTTGCATACATAAAGGATTTTGAGCAAATCTGACCAAAATCGCAGATTTTGATGCTCGTAATCATCTCATAGACACTTATCTCGCTTTTCTTCAGAATACGCCT
>NW_018109802.1:0-1828 GCF_000183805.2 Loa loa | reverse complement strand
GATTTGTTGAGAATATTCGACGAAAGCAGCATCATTATATCATTCACAAAATACAAAATGCTTGAAACAAAGCATCTGTTAATTTATTGAACATATTTTGTTCTGTTAGGACATTAATGCTCATTTATATTATGCGGTTTCATGACGCATTGCAGTAAATATAAAATGGCGAAGGATGACAAAATTCCCATTAAACGGATTCCGATCAAGCCGGAAGCACTTGAAGCATTGATTTGTACACAGAAAAGTGATTTCAGTATCTAAGTGTGAGAAGTATTCACGAAGGACGAATCACATAAGGGCCTCATACATATGGATGTAGGCAACGGTCAAGGATCGGTTTGAAATTAGTAAAACAAATTATTGAAATGAACGTTATCTGTGTAGCATTACGATGCGACAGCATACGGTATAAAATGGAATGATTTGATTGGAGGAGATCGCTGTGGAATATCGTCAAATGACAACTGCAGTAAAAGGGACATATATTGTACAACAAATCATTATTTTATCTATCTATCGATGCGATGAAAGCGTATGAAGAGTGATGATGGAGTTGTATATACATTGAAATCAGTTTTTATAATTATAAATGAGTTGTCGTACCTGATTAGATCGACTTGCTAATGTTCAAAAAATGTGCTTTGATGTACAGAAATGTTGCAGGATCTGGATGATCACTGTGATATGAATCATTTTTCCTGGCTCTATTTTCAGTCAGTAAGCAAGCCTAGCCAACAGACAACTTCGTTACTCAGCAAAACACCACGCTTGGATCTTAGTTAATAGTGTTTTGCCAATTCAAAATTTATCAAGAATCATAATTGAAGAAAAAGGTGCAGATGAAGTGAAAGCGGAAGAACAAGTTTACTATAATTCTGACTTTGTCGCATTTTTTCTTCAAAAGAAATCATTTGCTTTTAAGGAACCGTTTTCTTTCATCTCTTTATTTCTTCCTTCGCAACAAATGTTTGTCGTCATCAGGAAGACGTAAAGGGATATGCTGAACGATTGGATCACAACAATTATTTGAATGTTTGTCCGTCCACTCATCATTTTACCTCTTTCCGGAAAACAAAAATCCAACTTTAAAGCAAAAACTGTTTAGTCCGCCACAAATATGAGTTGCGTCTCTTCGCAGAGTACAATCCTTTGCTTTGTAGGAATTAAATGAGTTTTCGGATCCTTTCATTTTCATTTCCGATGCACATTGGGTATATAATTGCAGTATTGTCTTATCAGCGACATTAAATTGACATACTCCTTAACCAACCTTCTTTGAAATTTTTTATGAACTCGGAAATGAGATAGTTACAAATGAATTATAAAGTCGTATCACTCACATCATTTCCTATTTCACCTCGTCCTTTCCCTGCTAACGAAATCTTTAAATGATTTCATTCCATGAATAAAATCAATAACAATAGAGAAGCTTGTATATATTATAGATCTGAAACTCTTTACATCATTTCCTTGTCTCAGTTTTTAAATGTCAATGATATGCAATTTTTTCCAAAATTTTTTGCAAAATAACTTGAATAAAGTTTTGCTAACTAACCCACAGCTTCTTTTCATCAGTTCCTTCGCTAGTTTTAAATGTCAGTGATATGCTTTCGTAGCGCAAAATGATAAATGAGATTTGTGATCCATGATATCCAATCATAATGGATGTGATCATACTGAATTTCTAATAAATTTCTATTTTTCCCAAAAATTTCTTCCAAAATAATGCACTTCAAGCATTAGCGCTGCTTAAATTGCTACATAATCTTAATTCTGGATTTGAAAATAAAAGTGCTGATAACATCAGGATTGAGAATTGGTTCAG
>NW_018109801.1:0-1828 GCF_000183805.2 Loa loa | reverse complement strand
AGACTGGAATGGGAGTTTCACAATAGAAATGCGGTTGACCGTTGACAGCGCTGAGTTTCTCGTTGATTCACCACCATATTGGGTCGCCCAACACCAATAGCTGGATACCATCAATCTCTTATGTGATATTTTCGCCGACATCTCCTTACATAACGCTTCATCCCTTACCAAAGTACATACAGTTTGCTTAATACGATCAGCTGCCTAAACAATCAGTAAACTTTCCACCGAGTAACCCTTTTAGAACGTTTCCATGTCCGTATTTACCCTCCTACTTTCTTTTTAAACACCCAACGGTTGACAAATAGTGCGAGGAATCATTACATCCAATTTTTGACAGGATAATTTGAGGTACCAACATAAGTGGTATATTTAATATATAAAAAAATTCAATTGCTTGTGTGAATAGCACCCTCTTAGTCTTTCATTATGTCGAGTACGACAAGAAACCATCCAAAAAGGAAAGAAGAGGCAGAAGGGCAGAAAACGTCTACAGTAAACGAAATTCGACTTGTCGTTTACCACTAAATCTCTATATAGCGAGCTATTACCAGCCATGGATCACACTGAACTAATTTCTTGACACGGTGATTTAACCGTTCAGTGTTGATCGATTGGAAACATCGGGAATCATTGTGGAAGATATCGAAAATCTGATTTACTACGGTAATTTGTTTCCACACGGCACGACAGTATCTAGAAAGCCTGGTACGAAACCTGACTTACACTAAATTAAAGAAAGCGTGAAAAGGTTTGGTTACATTTTGACACCTGAAACTTCGGTTCCATTGACAAATTATTGGTAAATCCGCAAATAACCCATCTCCCACATAATATCAATCAGAATTTATTCTTGTGTTGATACTGTTGCAATGAAGAATTTTTTATTCCATTTCAGATAAAACATTACATTTAAAATATTACAGACATAAATATAGCTCACAGTTTTATGGTCCTAAAGAGGGCCGTTAAAATGGCCTGAAATTAGATCACGTCATATTAAGGTCACTGTGCTTCGAAGTTGATGCCCGTTCAGCTGGCACCTTGGGAAGAAGCGCCGAGTGGATATTGGGTAACACACCGCCTTGAGAGATCGTTACATCGGAAAGAAGCGCATTCAGTTCATCGTCGTTCCGTATAGCTAATTGCATGTGTCGGGGACTGATTCGGCTTCTCTTGTTGTCACGTGCTGCGTTTCCAGCCAGGTACAAAACTTCGGCAGACAAGTATTCAAGCACTGCGGCAAGATACACCGGAGCAATGGCACCAATCCGATCAGCGTAGTTTCCCTTGCGAAGCAAACGATGAATACGACCAACGGGAAAGTTCAATCCAGCCTTGGAGGATCTCGATTTACCTTTTTTGGAGGTCTTCTTGTCCTTCTTCTGATCCGACATTTCAAACCAATTGAGATAGAAATGAAACCGACCAAATACAATAAACCGACCTGATACAATGACACAAGACTGGTAATAGTTTGTTATTTAAAGGTTTAATGGCAGGGCCAAATAGAATTTCGTCCACTGTTGATGTCTTCGCTCTCTTGCTTTTGCCATCTGCCGTCTGCAAGGTCTTTCACAATGACGTAGTCAGTTCTGCTTTTTAGTCAATTATTTAATTGTTCTGATGTATGCTGCTTTTGATTGCTAAATTTTTTTTTTGATTGCTTTTAATAGCTTAATTGAATTTCAGTACAGTTTGTTCCATTACTTAGTCGGGACCATTTCCGTTCTGTGTGATCGAATAATGCAAAGCTTGATTTAAGTGCCAATGATCTTAGTGGTTTCATTCCTGAAACTTAACTACTGTAAATAATGTCGGTAATAGT
>NW_018109800.1:0-1829 GCF_000183805.2 Loa loa | reverse complement strand
AATTGGGTAGTTATGATGACATCAAAATATTATTCATCAATCAATCAGTAAATCTTCATCAATTATTTTTCATTAACTTTCTTTTCTTTATCATTCATTACTTTTTAATTTTCATTCATTTTTCTCTTTTTCTTTTTCTCCAATAAATGTCACTCTAAAATGATTTTATTTCTAGTATATCTTTTTTATCTCTACACAACAACTTTACTATTAATATACGAAAACGTACGTATTTTAGTTTTTTTTTTTTAATTATTTAAGCAAAAAAAAATAAAATAACATTTTTTTTCAAATTAATCGCTAAAATTCAAATGAAAAAGTATGAAAACTATTAATTTACTTGTTTTTCACACTATATTACCATTCTTTGTTTGTTTTTTTTTTTTTTTTAATATATTTGATTTTTAGCCAAAGCAATCTTTGAGGTACAATGGATGCTATCAAATTTCCCCATTTTTTCCTCTTCTTATTCCTTTGTTAATTTCTTTCTTTTTTTTTTTTTTTTAAAGAATTTTAAATCACTTCATTACAATACATGTAGAATGAAATAGTTTGAAGTTGAAGTTCTCGGGGAAACTTCGTACTCCAATTTCAACTATTCCATTTTTGAAATGATTGTTAAATTTTATTTGATTTAACCTGTAAGTTTTATTTGAATTAATTCAACCCGTGAATTTTATTTGAAGTAATTCATTCAAATCGATTCATTTGATTCAACTCGTGGACAAGTTCGATTCCATTCCATTCACTTATGCTTATTACTTGTATAAAAAGTTTTAATGTTTATTAATAAATTTGCAAAATGTTTGGTTCCACTTTTATGCTTGAGAAGTTTATTTAAAATGAATAATTCTTCTAATGCATGAATATTGGATAAAGGAAGTAAGTAAGTAAATAAATAAGTAAATGAATAAGTAGGCTATTAGGTTTAGCTCGACAAGTTTTAGTAAATTATTTGATTTAATAAGCGAAAACTGACATATTCATATCCTAACGCTCCTGATTAGATGATGTAAATGAATAAGCCATTTGGCTTAATTCGACAGGCTTTGGCTTGTTATTTGATTTGATAAATTGATTTAATAAATTCCGATAAATTGATTTGATAAAGTGATAAAAATTGTAAAGTTTATCATTAATCGCTCTTCCTTTATGTTTTCTTTTTCGTCTTTTAAATGACTGAAACTCTTCGAAAAATAAAATTACATTCAATTTACTTTGCACATACAGAAACGTATACGAAAAGTATTGAGGAGGAAGTACGATAAAGAGAAGAAATTTGAATTTCGTTTGATAATAAACTACAGTAACCTGATTTATTTCTGTTTACAAAACCTATTGTCCCTAACAATGACTGATAATAAGTTAATCAATCAGTTGTACAGTTTTATCAGCAGCAAATCAAACGATGGAATGATAAACTATCCTTATCATTTCAATAATAAAGCTAATCTTTATCATTCCAATAATAAAGTTTGTTTCTTTGTTTTTTTTTTTAATTTCCCATTTCTCTAGTCTATATTCTGATTCATTCGATAATGCAAATTGATATTTCAACATGCTATTTGCAGTAATGCATGTAAAAGATCGAATCGTTTTTGTTTACCAAAAAGTGCTTCAACGAATCAGTTCCACTTTTTTTATATCTTTCCTTTTTCGGTACTAATTCTTTTTTTTTTTTGAGTAATTAAAAAAGAATGAAAATTTTTATTGCAAATGAAAATTTAAAAATTCTCAAAGCAATGAAATGGTTATAAACTAACTTTTTGGATGTTTAATATTGCAAGAGAAAAGACACAAAAAAACAAAAATACAATTGAAATAACTTT
>NW_018109799.1:0-1829 GCF_000183805.2 Loa loa | reverse complement strand
AGGATTCTGTTAAACAATCTATGGATGAATATTAGCGTAATCAATCCCGCACCTCCTCCCAATGTTATTATACTATTCAGTGAGAGTAAACGTGCTAGTAGTAATAATAGTATTATGCACGCAAATACGCTAAATGAATTCGAATTTCTGACTCAGAGGATAACATAAAACGTAAATTCATCATATAATTGACGTGGCATTCTAATGGTTATTAAATTTCCGTATTTGAATACGTCTATATAATCTTTAACAGTTGGCAGTTAATATCTATTTTTTTTTTTTTTTTGCAGTAATACATTCCCAGACATTCCGCTAAGTACGCTACGTTTACTTGATGAATCATCGATGACTGGAGTAAACTATAAAGTTGGAACGAAGTCTGATTTCTATGCCGGTCCCGTATATGTAATTGTTGGTTTTCAAGAATTCGATGGACAAAATCCAGCTGAAGAAGATCTTTTCGAGGGAAATGATTGATTTTTGTTATTGATTGACTGCTTCACTGAGAGAGTTTAGATGAGGAAGTGTATATCTGTCGACAAGCCATTCTATTGTTTTGGAAGCAGCTTGAACCATAAAGGCATTGTTTGTGAAGTGTGATAAATATTTGATAAATATAAAAATGGATGATTCATTTGAAGTCGAATATCATGCAAAATATGCAAATTGAATAGCCTGTTTTTTATGCTTTGAAAACACAGCCATAATTAGATATTGATTAATGAGGCCAGCGATAGCTTACATTTTTATGTTGAGTCAATTCTTGTTGCTGGTTTCTTTTTATTAATGTGAAAAAAGATGTATGTATTTTTGAGATTTGAAATTTCTTTTTTGGAAGTTTTGAAATTTTTTTTGGAATATTTTAAAATTTGGAATTTCCTGCTTGTAATTCTCAATATTTCTTTAGATTTTTCTGTATTTTTGAATTTCTTGTTTTTTACCTACTGCATGCTTCTTTTATTAGCTTTACTTGCTGCGCACCTGGGTCCAATTAATTGCTGCTAATGCATGTGCTTTTGATAGTTCCATTTACCGTTACTTTCTTACCAGCCTTATTTATATTACCTGCCTTTCTTAATTAATTTCGATTTCCGGGTAAGTCATGCAAATACTCCTGTTTATGACATATTTTTTTATTGACCTTACTTTTTATTTCTTTTCTTTCTTTTTGACTGTTTCCTTTTTTTTGTTTTTAACCTTTTACTTATTTTTTTCTTTTACTCATTCACATTAATGAAACGTTCATTTGAAGGATGCAAAAAGTATCTCTTAATTTCAGATTATTTAATTTCACTTAAAGTAATGCTTCTATTGGGATATAACATTCTGGAAAGTTAATTTCTCCAAAGAATTGTTTTGTTACTGTAACTTTCGTAGAATGTATCTTTATTAGTATGTGAAAATATACTATCAGAAAAGGAAGCGAACATTCTTTTGAAAGAAAGGTACAAATATTGTTTCACAACTTGTTCTTCCCTTTGCCAAAATTTCGAATCTCCAATCATATCCATTTTGTCGGAATTCCCCAGATTTAATTAAATTTTCACTTTTCTCTTTTCCTCTCTTTATTGTGAGACAAAAAGTTCTTTTGAAATTGTTAAATAGCGATCTCAGGTTGAAATATGCCTGAGATTTGGAATATATGACAAGCAGTTATTCCGGCAAGTAGCAATCACAAAGTGTACTATCTTTGAAACTGCGTCCAAATGCAACATCATTTTCAATTTTGTGGTCAAAGAGACCTTAGACCTTCTGATGGTCGTTTTATGAAGTTAGTTATTTTCTTGGAGTTCAATTCATCTTAGTTTATTGTTTTCTTTCTTTCATGA
>NW_018109798.1:0-1831 GCF_000183805.2 Loa loa | reverse complement strand
CCTGTGCAAGAATTGTTGCTGTTGCACACCTTCGTTATTAATGAAATTAATTCATCAATTGATTAATTGATTAATTAACCGATTGATCGGTTGATTGATTCGTTGTTTCATTGGCAGTTCAGCGTTCAGTGATTAAATGATGCGTTAGCGTTATATGACTAATATGTATTTGTTCATTAAAACTGCCTATTGCTACCATAAGCCTAATTATTATTAAATTTACTCATTTAAATGATGTCAAAGTCACTTTATCCTGCATTCTGTCACCTTTTTCCTCTGTCATTTTAATCAACTGTTTGATAATTATATCTCATGATCACTTAGTTAAATATGATTATATTTATATCAATTTATCGGAAATTTAACTTTCAGAAAAAAATCAGCAATCAATGAAAATCATTATTTCGAAAATTTGTATGCCAAAAATAAAAAAAATCTGAAATTCCAGAAATTGTATTTTAAAATATGTTGTGATAGTAAACAATATATGTCTTAATTATATGAGATTAATGCAAAATGACACTATTTCTTTTTTTTTGATCCTAAACATAGCCAAATCCAATTGTAAGCTTTCAAAATATGCTTAGCCATAGGGGCCTATTCACCTTATTATGCATACATTGATCGATTGGCAAGTTAAAAATGTTTCAATTGAAGGAAGCAAAAAATAATTTTGAAAAAATTGAACATTATAAGCATAATGGATTTTAAAGATTGTTAGCATAACCGACCAATGTCCAATGATCTAGTCGAGAATATTTCTGAAGGTTATAGGTCAAATGATACATTTTTCAGGATATTTTTTTCTTGATGATATCTAGTCGAGAATAATTTTCCAATGGTTATCGATAAAATGTTATACCTTCCAAAATGATTTTTCTTTCTTTCTTTCTATTCTTTTTCTTTTGTTTCTCTTCATATGTTGCAATATTTCATTCATGTCAACGATCTCTTCCATGAAATCTGCTTAAATATTTTTTTGTTCAATTATTCTTTTAAATTTACTTAATACTGCAATTAATTGTGTACAAGCTCACTTATATTTAATGTTTGTTTTCATCGTTATTCATGCATTATTGTTTGCTGTTTTTCATTTCCTTTTTTTCGCTGCATAATGATTACATAGGATACTTTTGATTTTGTTTTTTTAATTGAAAATTAAAAAAAAATAATAAATGATAATATCAAAGTGATATGACTACATTCGACTATTTGTATTTGATATGCAAAAATTTAAAAACACAATTTTCGAAGGCTTACCTAAAATTCTTCCAGTTTCCTTGAATATTTTCAAAGTTTACTGACGACATATTCAGTTTTCCTAAATGCTTCCAAGGTTTGCTGAATATAATTTCAGTTTTCTTTTTTTTCTTTTTCAAGAATTCATCACAATGGCCTAACGGAGAGTTCAGTTATAATGCAGAGGACGAGATTATACAAGCGGTAATGACAAATTTAGCGAAGACTATCACAAATGATTATGTAAAAGATAAAATCCAATTTATTGAAACACACCGCTTTAGTAAATGGGCTAAGATAATTAAAGTAACCGTTTGGACTCTTCGATTCATTAAAAGGTCTTGTAAAAGGGATATACCTTGGCTAAAATCATTGTCCATAACAGGTAGCAAAATGTCAAAGGACGATTACAATTGAGCAGAGTGGTTATTAATCAGGCAGGCACAATCGCAGAACCTAACGAGTGAAGAAATAGAGAGATGGGATCTCTTCCAACAAAGAAATGGCAAGTTGTGGAGATTCAATATTCGACTAGAAGATTCAGAACTGGATAATGAAAGCAAATATCCCATTTATTTACCAAATAAGAACG
>NW_018109797.1:0-1832 GCF_000183805.2 Loa loa | reverse complement strand
CTTCCTTCTCTCTCTCTCTCTCTCTCTTTCTCTTTTCTTTTATTCAAAAAAGATAATTAAATAATGTGAAAATTTCATAGGAAATGACAATTCGTTATATTTTGAAAATTTTTATTCAATGGATTGCATTCTCAATTCATTATTCATTATTATTAAATCAATGATTTCTGATTTCCTGATTTATATCAATCCAATTAATGATATATTCCGGAAAATGCGTAATTTTAACCAGTAAATAAAGTGACAGGTTTTTTCTTCTCTCTCTCTCTCTCTCTCACTTTCAATTTGTATGCCACATATCTCCGGAAATATTTTCCAACATCCATCACTTTACTTACTGGTTAAAATTACAAAAATACATCAAACGTGAAACATTCCTTTACCGCGACAAGGTCAAATTTGAACTTTGGAAAAGGTCATTTTGTGATACCTTCTAAATTGCTGTGGTATCTTTTAATTAAGAATTGCTAGTATCATTAGAGATTAAAATTTCTAAATGATCCAACTAAATGAAAAGATATGTGTCCTGTTGGTTCTTAGGTATGACAGTACGGGATAATAATCCGGAATGTTTCCGGTAAAAGACGTTTACGCTTTGAATTTTTCATACAAAATGCGATTAAAAATTATGGAAACAGAATTGAAAAGATTTAACGATTAAATAGCACGAACAGGGATTTCCTTATTTGAAAGGGAAAAATTAATGAATCGATTTGACGAATAGATTTTTTTTTTCCCGACACAAATCTCTTGTCCTGTTAAATGTCAAATGTCCTTGTCGAATATTACCTGTCTCGATGTGTTACATTTAAGCTTATCATGTTTACAGTATATCTTGCATCTACCTGATTACACGTTTACTTTCTCTCTCTTTCATTCTTCGATAGGTAAATATTTTAAATCAGCCTATTTAATTTGCGAAATTTCATTTACTCTAAATATTCGATAGTATTGAACAGTATGATCAAAGGTTGACAATACGTCATCAACTTTTACAATTATTCATTTTTTTCTCCTTTTTCTTTTTTCTTTAAATAAAAAAATATGATAATCCGAAATGATAATCGAATGATAATCCTTTCAGAATAAATGGTACCACTTTTTTTTTTTGGTTTATTTCCAGAAATCTCAGAAGTTGTATATTTCGGGAGTGCTAAAATATTGTTAGAAGATAGAAATTAATCAATTTTAAAACTAAATTCATTATTTGTATTTATTTTTGCATTTGAATAACTGATAGATTGTAATGAAATTTCCATAATTATACTTAGGTTAAATTAACCTTTCCACAAAGTTCAATGGATTGAATTTTCGATTCAAATCTTTCTAATTTAATATTGGGAAAGGTATGAAAAAAATTTTTCTTCCAATTTCATTAATAATTTGTTAATTAAATTTGCCGAAATTAATTGTTCTAAACATTGAAACATACCTTCATAATACAGTATTTGAGATTCATTTTAATCATCATATTGTGATATTTTGTAGTTTTAATCGAACTAAGACATAGTTTATTAATTGATTAAATTTGTCCAAGACTAATTGTTATTAATCGAATCTGGATAAAGCCATAAAATGGATAGCTGAAAGATGATTTAGAACTGAATAAATGATTGAAATTTTTAAACAAAGCCTTAAAAGTATAATTATTTTACCGGATTCGGTAGAATAAGTTACGGTATTTTTTTTTTTTGGATTCTGTTAAACATAAATACCAACGAAAATCTAAAGTATAATTATTTTACTGGATCCGGAAGAATAAGATTAAAGTTTTTTTTTTTTTTTTTTTTTTTTTTTTGTTAGTATTCTATTAAACAATAAAGTAACTAAAA
>NW_018109796.1:0-1832 GCF_000183805.2 Loa loa | reverse complement strand
AATAATAATAATAATAATAATAATAATAATAATAATGAATAATAATAATAATAATAATAATAATAATAATAATAATAATAATAATAATAATAATAATAATAGTAATAACAATAACAATGATAATAAAGTAATATTAATAATAATGGTCATTTTTACTTGCTTTTTCGGATTTTCTCGAATTTAATTTCAATTTTAGACGCTTTGTGCTCTACTTATTATGGAAAATAACAGTTTTAGCATATCAACAAACTATCAAGATAATGTTATTCAATCGAATAACAAAACGATTATTTGTTCATTGTGGTGATAAAATTCGATTAAAATGGACATCATCCTTCATGTTACTTCCTCATCCATCTAATAGCATTCATATTCATCGATGCTATATTAGCGTCAACATTGAGCGATCGAAAATTTTCAACTGTACGATAAATTTAAATCGAAATATGGTGACAGCCGTTAACACAAATGATAAAATTATAGCAATTCAAGAGGTAAAATTATATATATATATATATATATATATGTATTTATATTTATATATTTTTTTTGAAATGAATAATTCTACAAACTTTTTTTAATTACATAAAATAAATAAAATAGAATAAATTGATAATTTAAAAAAATTGAATTATAATTTTTACTGCGAAAAACAATCATATGCAATTTCCTTAATTTAAATTTAAAAAGAAAAAAATGAAAACTTGTAAATTTAAAAAAGAAAAATAAAAAATTAAAAGAATAAATTTTTTCTTTCTATTTTTACAACCCGAATAAATTTTGAATAAATTTGCAATGAAATTAGCAATTTAAAATTATAATCTTATCAATATAACTTTAGGTAAAACGATATATAGTAAATTGTATGGTTAAAGTAGGTACATCAAAAAATCATGCTGAACAATTAGCTGATGTATTGGTTGCAGCTGATGTACGAGGACATTACAGTCATGGATTAAATCGATTAAGTTTGTTAAAATGAATTATTTTTTATTGTTAAATTTTATAGCAAATTAAATTTGTTTGAAGTTTAATTAAACATTCATAATGTTATTTTCAACCATAAAATGTCTTTTAATTCATTTTTTTTCTTTTAAATTGAATATTGAATAAATTGTTGAAAAAAAAAGATTAATTTCGATGAAAATTTTTTGAAAAATTTCGTTTATTTATATTTAATTTGATTAGAATATTTTAATTAATTCTGATATTTTCACCTATACATAATGCATAATTTTTTTCTTTTTTTTTTATAATTTTGTTTTTTTTTTTTCTATTATATTATTAAATGAAAATTTTAAATGAATGCTTTTTTAATATTTTAAAATAAAAGAAATGTAAAATGAAATTTGGAAAGATAAGAAAGAAAGATAAGCTAAGAAAAAAATATGCATGTGTCATCTTATATGTCATCTAATATTTAAGTAATAACGATAAATATGTTAAGATATGTATGTTCGAGATGTACAAACAGGTATATGCATGAAAGATGGTATGCCAAAAATTCTCAAAGAGCATGCCGCAAGTGCATGGATTGATGGAAATAATTTACTTGGCCCAGTGGTTGGCAATTTTTGCCATGGATATAGCAATTAAAAAAGCGAAAGAAGCAGGTATTGGATGGGTTGTTGCTAAAGGTAAGTTATTATGAAATAATTTACCAATTTTCTTCTTTTTTTATAATTATTTCTAATTTTTGTAGTATTTTCATTGTATTTCTAATTTGTTTAATGTTTGATGAAAAACGAATGAACTCGTTGTTGTTTGTTGTTGTTGCTGTTATTGTTTGCTGTTGTTGTTGTTGTTGTTGTTGTTGTTGTTGTTGTCTGTTG
>NW_018109795.1:0-1832 GCF_000183805.2 Loa loa | reverse complement strand
CCAACATCAGATGTCTCTATCAGAGGTATATTCATAAAGAAATAATGTCAACCGTATGGCTATGAAATTATTACATCGTGATAGCTTAAACTATACTTGCATTCTTTTACTTTGTCCATTACTTCTTGGTTAAATATCAAAAGTTAAATGTCAAATATCAAAAGTTTGATAAGAATTGAAGGAGAAATTTTAAACGATCATTGAACAGAACTGTCATATGGCATCCATTTTATCAACTTGAATTTTCATAGGTTATTTTAATTCATTATGATAGTAATCTATTTATATGGTCATTTTTGTCTCATCGATTACCACAGTCCTACACCTGTAATGTTCCTACCATGAATTAATTTCCAATATTTAGCAAATTTTGACCAGATATATGTGAACTCTATTGACATTTAAATCAAAAAAAAAAAATATTACTCAGTTGATTAAAAATAACCATCCAGTACTGCAGTTTAAGATAACCATCCAGTCCTGCAGTTTAAGATAACCATCCAGTCCTGCAGTTTAGATAACCATCCAGTCCTGCAGTTTAAGATAACCATCCAGTCCTGCAGTTTAGATAACTATCCAGTCCTGCAGCTTAGATAACTATCCAGTCCTGCAGTTTAAGATTCTTGTTATACTTTAATTTATCAAAGATTATATTGATCAATAAGAAATGTTGGCAAAAAAATTAGTAAATTTAATTGAATGCTTTCATGCCTTATAATTCATAATCATTTTTGTATTCTTTCAAAATGCAAAAGCTTTCCAATAATGAATGTTTTCTGAAAACTTGAATTCTTCGCAAAATTTGCATATTAAATTATCGTTATTCTTCATATGTGTAATCTCTATAATTCTGCTTTGACTCTTACTTTTTTCTCGCTTATTATTCATTTGCCAATGATGTTGACTGAAATGTTAACACTTTTTCATTATTTATACAATAAAACTTATATTCGAAATCAACCGATACTATCATTCTTGAACACAATTCATCTTTGGTCTCATGTTTTAATTTTTGCTACTATTACCAAGCAGGCAACAATTTTTTTTTCCCATTTCTGCTAATTGTAAGGATTTTAATAGGATTAATATATAACAATTGAAAATAAAATACACACTGTACAACAATGATAATAAATATGCAGGTAACATCATGAAATGCGTATAAGAATGAGATCGCCGACAAACAAATATTTTGATATATTTTTTTTTACAGTAATTTGTTTTTTTCGCATAATTGGCGCCCACTTCGGGGAGTAAATGCACTTGTACGTCGTACCAAATTCCTGCAAAATTACATTTTTGATAAGATCAGTATTAGTCAAATCAGGTTGTAGTATGAAACTGACAAAATTTCCAATTTTCAAACAAAATTTGTTTTTCTGGAAGATATAAGAATTCTAAAATATTTCGTCGAATCATTCTTTTTCATGTCTATTATTCTCTTACTCCAGAGCTACAGCCAAACAAGACCAAAAACATTGAGAAATAAGTTAAGCAATAGGCTTTTGACTGTTTTACACTTATTTGCTAATTATAAATGTTTTCCAAAAAATAAACTGTTATTCCTTCAAATACTTCCTTCTTGTACTGGTAATGCTTAACAAAAATGTTTAATGTTAACAATTTTTAGTAAAGAAATTTTTTTTTCAACCTGCGATTGAGAATGTTCAACGAATTTATTTGAGGGAAGACAAGCGGTGAATCAAATGGTTTCGCAAAATCGTATAATCCTTCGTTGAGATCCTTCAAATGTGATGCGTAAGAATCGATATTTGTACATTCCTCGTTTCCCTCCGGTTACGGAAAATATTCGATTCGATTCCACTCCCGCA
>NW_018109794.1:0-1833 GCF_000183805.2 Loa loa | reverse complement strand
CAATTGCAAGCAGGAATGATTGAAGAAGTTCCTCATAATGACGAAGTAGGTGTCATACATTACCTTCCGCATCACGAAGTGTGGAACCCTAATAAAAACACTACAAAATTAAGGATAGTGTATGATGCCTCTGCGCATCAAAAGGGATATAAAAGTCTTAACGAAGTTCTCCATAGAGGTCCGGTAATGTTACCTGATCTAGTCGGTGTATTGTTACGGTTTCGAATGATGAAATTAGTCATAATTGCTGACATAGAAAAGGCTTTCTTACAAATAGGACTACATCCTGAGGAGAAAATTGTACAAGATTTCTATGGGTCAAGAACCTAGATGAGGAAGTGTCAGAGAGGAACATCAAATCTTACCGATTTAAACGAGTGCCGTTTGGAGTGATATCTTCACCCTTCCTGTTAGCGGCAACCCTCAAATACCATTTAGATCACACGGCAACTAGTTTGGCCTTTGAAATAAAACAGAACTTGTATGTTGATAACATCATTTTGACTGCAGACGACACGAAAGAAGCGATATATAAATATCACGGAACCAAAGAAATCTTCAGGAAAGCGTCAATGAATGTTAGAGAATTTTTATCCAATGATAAGGAATTCAACAAACAAATTCCGGAAGATGATTTGAACAAGACGAATAAAGAAACCTTCTTCGGACTTAACTGGAGTCACGACATGGATACCATGCGGTTAACATTAAAACCATGGTCGAATAAAAGATTGACAAAAAGAACGATTCTACAGTTTATCGCGTCACAATACGACCCACTGGGATACTTAATCCCGATCATGGTAAGGTTCAAACTATTTATCCAGCACTTATGGAAGGAAAAGTATGCATGGGATCAATCCATAAATGACACCGACAAAGAGCAATGGAAAACCCTAATATCAGAATGGCCTAAGGTGGTGAAAGAGATACCGAGATTCATAACAAAGAACACTAAATCAATGGAATTACATATATTTACGGATGCATCTAAACTCGCCTATTCGGCTGCCGTCTATATTCGATATATTGACGAAGAAAGTAAGATTACTAAATCTTATTTGTTATACGCTAAATCTCGAATTGCACCAATTAAAGATATATCGATTCCAAAACTCGAATTGCTAGCTATATTGATAGGAGTTAGAGCAGGCCGATTCGTGTTAAACCAATTATGGTGTCGAGAAAAATGTGCTACTGTATGGTCAGATGCAAAATGTGCCCTTTTTTGGGTTAAAAATGAATCAAAATTACTTCCGCGATTTGTGCAAAAACGAGCTGAAGAAATCCGAAATTCTCACTTTAAATTACGATACTTACCGAGCTATGATAATCCAGCCGATGTGGCCACAAGAGGAATTCCACCAACCAAACTTCACTATAACAGATTATGGTGGAATGGCCCGCGGTGGTTGGATAAGGATCCATCACAATGGCCTAACGGAGAGTTCAGTTATAATGCAGAGGACGAGATTATACAAGCGGTAATGACAAATTTAACGAAGACTATCACATATAATTATGTAGAAGATAAAATCCAATTTATTGAAGCACACCGCTTTAGTAAATGGACTAAGATAATTAGAGTAACCGTTTGGACTCTTCGATTCATTAAAAGGTCGTGTAAAAGGGATATACCTTGGCTAAAATCATTGTCCATAACAGGTAGCAAAATGTCAAAGGACGATTACAATTTAGCAGAGTGGTTATTAATCAGGCAGGCACAATCGCAGAACATAACGAGTGAAGAAATGGAGAGATGGAATCTCTTCCAACAAAAAAATGACAAGTTGTGGAGATCCAACATCGACTAGAAAATTCAGAACTGGACAA
>NW_018109793.1:0-1833 GCF_000183805.2 Loa loa | reverse complement strand
GATATCATTTTAGGAAATTATCAGCTGATTTCAAATGAACTATTACGAGACACTTCATAGGAGAGATAATTGATAATCTGTCTTATCATGTATTTAAGTAATATTAGCGTGTAAATATATTAGCGATAGATTGAAATTATTTCAATTAATAGAAAAATCAAGGATTGGATTGAAATTATTTCAATTATTTCATTTTCAATTAATTTCAATTAATAGTTTCAATTAATGAAAAAGATCAAAGATCAGATAGCAAAAATCCGAAATAATTGAAAGGAAACTGAGGAACAGATTGATTAACTGTTAACATTACAATTTATCATACAAGAGAAGAACTATAAACGATCGATCAATCGATCGATCGATCGATTGATCGATTGCATATAATATTATCAGAATTACTCGATATCACTTGATAATTAATTAAATAATCTTAATAGAACATAGTGATGTATGAGTACGGTAGTAATATATATAGGTACCGAGAAATACCGGATATTTTAAAATGTAAAATACAATTAAGATATAACCTTTCAATGTGACGCCTTCGTTCGGATAGGAAGCACCAAATTTCGCAATCCAACGGCATACCGTTGCATTTGCGCGCTTCACTACCTCATCCCGACACAAACTTTGTGTCGGACGCTCTTTTTCTAGAAAATTTTATTTAATTAATTAATTAGGCAAATGAATTATCAAATAATGAGAAGATAATATATTTCATATATATATTTATATATTTTACATATATATATTTTTTGTTTTTTTTAAATATATTTTTTATATATTTTATAAATTCTTTTATATATATTTTATTTTTTCCTATGTATTTTATATTTATATTTAACAAAATGCCTTTGTAATAATTAGTATAATTTAAAGGAAAAAAAAACGATCGATATAAAATTTATTTAAATGAAATTCATCGAATTAATATAGTTCAATTCATGGAATAATAAATATATTCCAATTTATAATATTTAAGCTTTCTTTGATTAATTAACTAATTATCTTCGTACATTTGCTTTAAATCTTAAACTATGAATTATTTTAAATCGGCAAATACAAATATTTTATTTTGATTCATTTAAATTTCTAAAAATAAATGATGTTTTATTTCAGTAGTATTTGAAACATTAAATCATCAAAGTGTTTAATATGAAATCGATTACTAATACTATTAATATGAAATATTGTTAAATTAAAATTATTCATCCAGCACTTGTAATTATTTGTTATTTGAAGAAAAAAAAAATGGAAATTGTTTATATTTGTAATTAAATTATAAACTGAAAGGAATAATTAGTATAAACAAAATATAAAATAAAATTTCTTTTTTTTTCAGACAACAATACATTTAGTTTCATTGCATTTAAAAAATAACAATAGATCATAATAATGAAAAATAAAAGGAAATAATATTAAAAAAAGAGGTTGCAAAAAAAAAAAGAAAAACAAACAGAATTTTAGAATTTAAATTTAAATTTAAATATTCGAGTTAGAATATTTCAAAATTGTAGACATTTTTAGAAGTTGATGATTTTTGCTCTTTTCATTCCTTTATTATTTCACAAAAGAAAAAGTATGGTTTACATTCCCTTTAAGAATTTCATTTAAAAAAAAATTTAGTTATTTGAAAATTTTTTCCACCCATTGTTTGCATCAAATAGAGTGAAAGAAAGGAAGTAAAATTTTTGAAATGATTTCCAAAGTTTTGTTTTCATTACTATTTCATATGATAGATCTTTTTCCTTCTCAAAAATTTCTGCTTTCTTTTTTTAATTTTCATTCCTTCACTTATCATTATTATTATTATTATTATTATTATTATTATTA
>NW_018109792.1:0-1835 GCF_000183805.2 Loa loa | reverse complement strand
ATTTGAACGAGGTATTATGTAGCTAAGAGATATTAGTATTCCTATACCTATAATATATGCACGAAGCGACGAATTGGGGTCAGGACATTATTTTCGGGTTTTCATAATGACCGGGATGAAACACTGAAAGGGTCAGCCGGCCACCAAGGAGGTAGGAAGATTTCAATATCTTCATTCATCGACTGAAAATGCGTTGGTGAAGTATTCCGTGAAATAGGAACCAAAGCCAGACCTTTCTTCCCGGTGCACGCGATCACCTTTCCAGCACGCCGTCCTTCGCTGTTAACTAATGAGCCAGTAACCATACCTGAACAAGATTTAAAAATAATTTGAAAGTGTTAATGGAGAAAGAGATGAGAAAGCGAAGAGCAAGAAGAATGAGGTTGGTCACGGAATCAACTGGGAATTTTTAATGTTGTCATCATAACATTAAAAAACGACTGCGGAAGTCTGTTTAAGTTCACAAAATTTGTAAATCATGATGCGATGAATATATGGTCAAAGAAAAAATCGACTGCTCACCTCTGCATGTGAAAGGCAAAAGGCGCTTCCGTATTTCTGGTGCGTTTAACGCACGGGCTGTCAATTCCTGTCCTAAGTAACATCCTTTATTAGCACTGAAATATATAAAATTATCAGTACTACAATAATGAGGATATTTAAAAAAGAAAAAAAACTTGAACAAAGTGATACCAGCCTTAAAGATACTAATCTTACTAAGTTCAGACGATAAGACAAGGTAAGGATGAAATCTAACGAAAGAATGTAAGAGTGAGTAAGGAATAAAAGCAGAACAGTGTTTCATACTTAGAAAACATTTGCAAAATACCTATATCTATATGCATACCTTTTAATGGAAGTAAGGTCGTTGAATAAAGGACACAAAGGACATGTTGAGAAGAATCAAAATTACATTATTACAGACCTTACGCCATTCATAATATCGGCATTCATGAATAGTGGAAGTTCACCAGCTAATTCACTCGGTCCTTCTGGTATACCAAAATTAAAACGTCTTTCTCGGTATGCATGCTCGTCTACTGTTTGATCATCTGGAAGCTAAAAACTAATAAACACTAGTAATTGCTTCTCTAATAATAATGTATTTTAAATGTTTGTAATTCCATCCTCATCAACAAAAACTGAAACATTGCATTAAATTTATGGAAAGAAAAAGACTTTTTAACGGAATATTTATAAAGTGTTATTACCTGGCAGAATTTTGCTAAGAATACGTTTACCAAAGGATGGCACTCGTGGATCTTGAATGCCAGGAATATCATTCGTTATGCTGTCAGTATGATAAACACAGCTTTCTGTTTCTTCTTCGATTGTCACATCTTTGTGCACTTTGAACATTTCAAACAATTTCCGCAATTTCGATTGGTTATTTCGATCACTTTCAATTAAAATTTCACCTGCTTGTCGATACAAAATCAAATCTTCCACAATACGGCCACGGCTGTTGAGTAGCAAAGCATACTGTGCACGGCCATCTGCTAAACGCCTAAATTATTACTTTCATCAATTTATTTCACACTTGCAAAGCCAAACACAAGTTTAAGTTTTTCACTTAATACTCCGTAACATACCGACTTGCGGAACGATCCTTAGCATATCAAGACTGTTCTCTACAATTCCTCATTAAACAACTACTGGTACCGCTGATTGCAGTAGAAATCTTACACAAAGATGATTTTACCTAATACTCTGCACGTATAATCACGTGACTTTGCAAAGACGCATACAACACTATGTATATAACAATTGTAAAAATTGTTATATATATATTTTGTTATATACACTATGTTATATACATTGTTATATACACTATG
>NW_018109791.1:0-1836 GCF_000183805.2 Loa loa | reverse complement strand
AATAATTATGGATATTTTTATTTTTCTTTAAATTTTTTATGATTTTATTTATTTATTTATTTTTTGATCCGTTCTATCCTGTTGTATCTAAATTTAGGATTGATGAATTTGATGATGATACTGTTGGAATGTATGTTTGTAAAGTTGATGTACAAGGCAAACAAATTGAAGGTTATGTGAAAGCAGAAATATACGGTTAGCATGTTATTAACTTTAGATAAATTAATTCGAAAGTATTTAAAAAATTTGTGCAATTGAAATATGGTTGATATAAATTAATTATTCTCAAATCACTTTCTTTTGTGGTTTTTTTTAAGTTCCGGATACAATAATACAAGTATTGCTGGAACCATCATCTGAAAGTATATCACTGGGTGATCGAGCATGGTTCGATTGTAAAGTAACAGGTGATCCGGATGCTGAAATAACTTGGACAAAAGAGGGTGAAGATGAACTGCCGGATAATACTCAGGTTTTCATTTATTCACTTACTTATTTATTTATTTTTAATGTTACGATCATATGAATATTTTTTGTCAATCCTTTGGTCAGGCTAATTTTTGAATTTTATTAACATTTCCAATCTGATGAATTTCTTAATTCCAAAGATTTTGATCTGATAATTTTTTTTTCATTCCGGGACTTTTAACTTGATGAGTTTCTTAATTCTCGAGGTTTTAACCTGATGAATTTTTAATTCTAAACGATATAAATTTTTTATATCTGTTCATAATTCAATATCGCATATGTTTCATTTTTTTTTTTATATTTTCATTTCGTTTCGTCTTTATAATTGAAATTTCACTGTCATAATTTCATCATTATGCTTTGCTCAATTGGCATAAATTTACACGTAAACTAAAGCTATATCTTTTAATGTAATATTCTTATCAATTAGTCGATAAAGTAAGCTTTAATATCTGAGATTGTATAGGAATGCCTTAAAATACTACCTACATTAATTACTATATGACTTTAATTAATTGATGTATGACTTACTATATTTTATAATAGCGATGTACTTTTCTATGCTTATTTGAGTTGTGTATGAAGGAAAAATATGAATAGTAGAAAAGTTTACTGAATAAAAATCGAAAGAATCATTTTGTAAAAAAGAAAAAATAAAATTTGCAAAATTAAAAAATAAAATTTGTTCAAAATTAGTTTAAAAAAGAAGGACTAATGAAATTAAAAATTGATTTAAAATTTTACTTCGTAAAATTTTTTAATATTCCCTGAAATAATTTCTAGGTTATGGGTAATCGTTTATTGTTTGTAAACGTACGCGAAGATAATGGTGGTATTTATAAATGTCATGCGAAAACGAAAGCTGGACCATTGGAAACACGAAATGTGCTCAATGTTGGAATTGCAAAACGCAAGCGAAAGCGTATTTCACGTAAAAAAGAAAAACGAGCCTATAAAGAGGCTTGGAATAATGATAAGAAAAAGAAGCATAGTTCATCCATTTTTGGCACTTGGTTTACATCTGGCTAAAATACTCTTATTATTAATTTGAAAAAAAAAAGAAAATTATTCATGAATTTTGAAATTTTATTTATGATTTTTTTGCGGAAGAAAAAAAAACAAAAAAAAAAGTTGTTGCTAAAATCATTTTTTTTCTAATACTATTACAAAACAACAACAACAACTACTACTACTTACTACTATTAGTACCATCATCATCAACTATACTTATCATTATGTTAATTGCAATTATTATTGTTGCTATCACTACTGCTACTATCACTAGAGCTAATTAATTACACACTAATAATAATACCGCTATAATTGTTATTTACTGTGGCACTACCTTTATTGTCCTGCCAAAAAAAA
>NW_018109790.1:0-1836 GCF_000183805.2 Loa loa | reverse complement strand
GGGTCTGTATACGCACAACAAACTTCATACCGGTGAGAAACCGCACTCTTGTTCGGAATGTGGGATGAATTTCACGCTGTCATGGAATCTAAATGCACATAAGAAAATTCATACCGGTAAGAAGCCGTATTCTTGTTCGGAATGTGGGAAGAATTTTGCCCAGCCAGCGGGTCTGTATATGCATAAAAAAGTTCATACCAGTGAGAAGCACTCTTGTCTGAAAACAAAAGCTTTTCCCAATCAGGGAATATGAGAAGACACATGAAGGTTCATGGCAATGCTAGGCTCAGATTCAGTTGAACTACACGCGGTAAAGCTTTCCCTGTGGAAATTCTCTTTGAAATCACACATAATGGGCTGATAAACACATTTTAGACTGAAATACGCATTGCAATTTTGTTGTATTTTCTATGAGATTAATTCGTTTTTCCTTACTGTATTGTTAGCATTGTATTATTTTACATGAAAATTAATATTATTCTTCTATTCTTTTTTACTTTTCTTATCGTAATGAATAAAATTTCCTCTGTTTGAAGATTGAAGATCTTGAAGATCTTGCAATTAAGTATTAGTATTACTAAATTACTGATGAAATGACATTGTCTCAAGTGGATTTCTCACTCGATTATTGCACAAACAACACTGAAGTAAAATTTTGGCAACGAAAAGTCTTTTTCTTAATCACAGCAGTTGAGATCTCTCATCATTTCATAGGGTCACCTGTCCACTTCGTTTGTCAACTCACAGTTAACTTGCAAAGTTTCGTTAAGGGCAATAGGCATTTCATTTTCATCATCTTCATCATTTCAAAATGTGGAAATAAATTTAAGAAGCAAATATTAGTTTCACTGGAATTGCTCTAATTAATCTCAAATTAACTATTACTGTCGGAAAATCAATATCAAAATCATATAAATGCCCAATTCTGCTCTCCAGTCAAGTATTTTTCACTGAAATTTAAATCTTATTGGACAATGCTTCAGCTTCGATCGGTCTTGGGGACAATGAAATTACCACAAAAATAAAATTACCGGTATCAAGTATTGGACTTCTTTCATTTTAATATTATGCCGGACATATTTGTATGACACATCTATATGAATTATTTTTCACAATGTAATATGACAGCTGAAATGAAATTATTCAGTATAAAGTATTGAACACTGATTGCTATTTAATATCGCTACACGTCGACGCAGGTCATCGATTGTGTTTTTGCATTATTGATTATTGATCATTATTGTTTTTCGCATTACTGATTATTGATGCATTGAAACTCGTCGGACCTGTCAGCGATTTGGTACTTTCGTTGAATGTAAATCAACTATTCCGCAATTCAGTGGTGTGAGACTGTAGTTGGGATGGATTATCGATTGAATGAAATGTAACTTGTAAATGGCATAACTGAAATGCCTATTCTCTTCAACGAAACTGTGCAATGGAACTGTGAGTTGACAAACGAAATGGATGCTAACCCCATAAAATGATGGGAGACTTCAAGTGTTGTGAAAAAGAAAAGTCTTTTTGTTGCCAAAAATTTACTTCCATGTTGTTTGCGTAATAATCGAGTGAGAAATTTATATGAGACAATATCATTTCATCAGTAATTTAGTAACTCAATTGCAAGTTCTTCATGCATGGCATGCAGGTTGCCTGCTCATCATATATTCGCATTAATAATGAAAAAAGCTGTTTAGTTATATGCAAGTGAACATGAAAGGGGAAATTCTATTCACTACGATAAGAGAAATGAATACAGTCGAAAATTTATAAATATGTACTCTATAACGTACGCAGAAAAAAGAAATAAAATTAGTTATAGCAGAAATACATGTG
>NW_018109789.1:0-1837 GCF_000183805.2 Loa loa | reverse complement strand
AAATTTAAATATATATTAATTAATCATTTGCAAAGTATTACTAAATGAAATACTTGTCACAAATTGACAAAAAAAGAAAAAAGTTCGATATAAATTAAAAAAAAATTTCTTAGAAAAATAATTTTACTACAATTCAGGATTTATTACCATTTTTGTAATAACTCAAATTATTTATATTAATCTCTTATAAGAAATGAAGGAAGAAAAAAAAAGACTTTTGTTTATTAAATTACAATAATTTCCTCTTAAAATCACGATCAATGTAATGCTGCACAAATTACAAAGAGAAAAAAAAGTTGGAAATGATTGTCACAATCAAAACTTGTTAACTTTAAGAAAATAAGAAGAATGACATGAGCATAAGCTCAAAAAAAAAAAAAGGAAGTTGAAATAATCTATGCAAAGACAGTTGACACATTGTAAGAAAAGGACACTGAAATATCGCATGAAATGAGAATTAAAATATTGCAAAAATGATAAATCTCAAGAAATGAAATTGATACATACAACATTTCATTAAGATATCTCGAGAAGAGTAAATTGATTTGCATATCTCAGGTGATGAAAGTTAAATACAGGATGGTGTATTGGTATAATAAATTAAATAAATACTTATTACATAGTTTTAAAATTAAAAAATTAAAGTAAGTATGATAGTTGTTTATTTATAAAATTTTTTCAATTCTTTATATTTACATGTTTTTTTTTATTTCTTTTACAGAAAATGCAATTTATTGGATGTAATAACAGTGGAAGAAATGGAATTAAAATTTATGAAAATTTATAAATACTTTACAGTAAACGAATATATTCCATATGTTTCCGGTTTGTTTTAGCATAATTTTATAACTCTTCCATAATTCCTAAATTAAGCAAATAAATAGCAATATTAGGGAAAAAAGTATTGCTAATGAAGCGTTATCAATTAATGGAATATTATTTTCAATTGATAATATCATTTAATGGCATATAAAATTAATTTATAATATTTAATTCAGATTAATCAATTATATATATATATGTATATATATAGGTTATGGTTATTTTAAATAGTTCTAAAATTTTTTTTAAAAAAATTTCACAATTCCCAATTTTCAACCATTTAATTGATAACAATTTTTACAAATTAAAATAATCAATAACCAAATAATTAATAGTATATTCAAGTAATCAAGTAATTTATAGTATATCTAGTTATAGAATTGAAATTTTCCATAGTATACTAATTAATGATTATACAGTTAAATTGAAATTATCAAATGTTAATTTTTTTTTTTTTTTTTTTAGGCTTATCATTTCACGGGTTCCTTCATCTCCTCTATTATATTGCTCAATTAAAATTTCCATTTTTTATACATCTCTCGGAACAAGTTCAACATTTACTTGCATATTGTGATTCATCTCTTCGAAATAATGGTGTTAGATCAGCACGATTAAGACGTGTTCAAATTAATCATGAAAATTGTCGAAAGTATGTTTTCCTCTTTTTTTTTCTCTAAAAAATTACCATAATATATTTATTATTATAATATTTGCATGTTATTGTTTTTATCTAATTAAATATAAGTTTTTTTTAGTTATAATTAATTAATTTAATTATTTTTTTAGTGTTGAAATTTATCTACTTCCAATTATAATTAATTTAATTATTTTTTTAGTGTTGAAATTTATCTATTTCCAATTATAATTAATTAATTTATTTTTTTAGTGTTGAAATTTATCTATTTCCTAATTATAATTAATTAATTTAATTGTTTTTAGTGTTGAAATTTATCTACTTCCAACACGAATACATACAAAACGGACAAGTCGTCCTCGCTTAAAAGCAACCGAATCA
>NW_018109788.1:0-1840 GCF_000183805.2 Loa loa | reverse complement strand
CAGGTATATATACACGTATAAGTATGACGTACAAACATCTAATGTTATCTAAAATAATTATTAAATAAGTATATGCCTGTATAAGTTAGTATATATATCACATATATTATACAAGTATACCTTTTACCTATACTTATATGTATATATATATATATATTAACTTATATAAATGTATAATTAATTCTGTATTAAGCATTGTTAATAATATTAAATATATATATATATATTATAACAGTTTATATGGCATCTTATATAACATTTATAATATTCATATATACGCACAGGTGTATAGGTATCATATGTGTATGTATGTGTGTGTATGTGTGTGTGTATGTGCGTGTATGTGAGTGTAATTTAGTTATCTAAAAAGTAGGCGTTACACTGATAACTGCAAGAAAGGCTAAAGCATAGCCCTTACTACAAACCTAACAATTTCATTGCTTACTAAAGCTAAATGGCATTAGGCATATTTCTCTGATAGTGAAAAAATTTTTTCCATCTTTTAAATGATAAAAATTCCAACGACACTTGTCACATTTCCATCTTTCACATTTCATTTATTAAAATATTTTACAAATTTTTTCAATTTCAAAGAAAAATTTTTTTTTTAAAAAAAAAGTTATTTTTATAAGTTTATTTTTAAAATAAAAAAAAACAATGAAGAAAAAAATGCAATATTAGTATTATTAGGCTTTTCTTTTTAGATTAAAAAGATTTTTTTTTCATTTTTTTTATTTCTTTTTTTGTATGCAAAAGAATTGTTATTTTATAAATAGTAAATATGTAAATTTTCTCCTGTAAAGTTTATTCATTTAATTGTTTTTTTAAATATAAAAATTAAACAAACTAATTTTTCATTCCTAACCTTTTTTAATTTCAAATATTTCTTAATTGATCAATAATCATTATCACTATAATTTGATATTCATGATGTAATATTTTGGATATATATATATGTACATATATATATGGAAAACAATTCCCATGGCTTAATTATTTTTCAAAAATAGTAACCAAAGAATAATTGTTGACATATTTTCTATGGCTTAATCATTTTTCTCTAATTTTAGCAATTTTTTTTAAATTGCTAAATTATTTTTTATTATTATTTTTTTATCAAATTTACTATCAATTTATATTATTTTAGTTTTAATTTATTCGAAAAGAAAAAAAAACACATACATACAAAAATTTCCTTTTAATAATTCTCGTCATTTTCCTAATTCATCATCCTGTGATTATTTAAAAATTAACCAATCTAATGATTATTGTAAATTATTCAATCATAAAATGAGCCAAGTTTTAAATAGCCTAGGCTATAGTATTTCTTAGATGCTATGGTGATCTTGGTGATCTTTGCTTTCTTTTGTTTTTTTTTTTTCCGTAAAATATATGAATAAAATGAAACTTTTTGTACTAATTTACAGATAATGCGATGTGGTTTTTGTAATTGTTTTGGATCATTTTTATTAAATCGTAAAAAGGATAATTTGGATTTACCATTAGATCAGAATACATTGAATCGTTGCTTGGAACTTGTTCAAGCTCATGAAGCTCGACAAAATATCCTTTTAAAGGTAAACATCATTTATTTATTATCTCTCTCTCTCTCTCTCTTAACAAGAATGATATTCTTTTTCATAATATTAATATCGAAATAAGAAAAATAAAATTAATTTATCAAATTAATTTATTTTTTATTAAATTAATTTTAAATTTATTATTATTATTATTATTATTATTAAATTAATTTAAATTAATTTATTAAATTTACGATTAAAATTTTGTCATCTATGAATTGTTGTTAACTTTGATTAGATTTGATAAATATTGATGAGAT
>NW_018109787.1:0-1840 GCF_000183805.2 Loa loa | reverse complement strand
AAGGTTTGATTCTTAAGGATATTTCGACGTCATACATTAATTTTTGTTGAATGAAATATACATTAGCTGAAGAAACACAGTATCAGGAAGACAAAAATGTAGCATGTGAGAGAGTTGAAATATCAGCACTTTGGCGATAAATTGACTGATATTTCGTGAATATTACCAAACAGTTATAAGAGAGCAACAGTATGATATTCATGGAGCATAGGAGTAGTTTAGCGGAAGCGGTGTTTTCGCAAGCAGAGCTTTCGCTTTATCCGTAATAAGCCTTTGTGGTGATGTTTTTTGCGATTTGTTCAAATACTTTCTGCCAGCTATAATGCAGGACTTTAACTCTTGCTTGGTGTTTTTGTTGTGCGAAATATTAATATGCCTTATCTATTGGCTCATCTTTTATCATTTTTTAATTCTACGGTTGTTCATAAAACGAAATTCGATGCGATATCTTTCATTGATTCTTTTTTTTTGTAAATTTCATTTTCAAGTATTGGAGTGCTTTAGTTTTTTTTCCGATGCAGGTGCAAATATTTTTGAACAAAAAATGCCAACGATCATACAGATTAAAACGAAATCCTCG
The DNA here is from genome assembly GCF_000183805.2 of Loa loa. Lineage (NCBI taxonomy): Eukaryota > Metazoa > Nematoda > Chromadorea > Rhabditida > Onchocercidae > Loa > Loa loa. The sequence continues at coordinate 1,260 of NW_018109787.1, read as the reverse complement.
TGACATACCGTGGACAGTGTTATACCGTCGTAAACACAAAAAGGTTATTTTCTTTTGTGATTGAAACAATGAATTAGTAGTGTGGGAGGATACGTTGGGTGATTGTAGGACTAATTGAAGCTGATTGATATTTCCCATTAAATTTTGTTTCGATGATTTAAAAACCAAGAATTACTTAGAGGTTTCGGCATGATACTGTCGTTTTGATTGAAGTCTCAACATACGTCAAACCGTATTAGAACTTTAATAGATTATTTTGTTGATTCCAGTTTCGATTTATATTTTTGCTATATCAGTCTTCGTTGGAGGGTGGCTGCATAATTACTCTCTGCGTTGTACTGTTTCGTTCAGTGGGTGTTACTTAAGATTGGAACAACCGTGGTATTACATAAAATTGAAATAACTGACTAGTAATATTGGAGAATGTGTTAGATTAAGATTTCGTTGGATTTTATGTTGTTTGAAGGGTGTTCATGGTGAAGAAAATGCACAGAAGAAACGAACACGACGCGTTATACAAATTGCTTCTCGAGCAGTTGGTAATGTTTCACTAGAAGCTATACTTGCAAAACGAAATCAGAAACCGGAATTTCGCCGTGCACAACGTGAACAGGCAATAAAAGCTGCGAAAGAAGCTGCGCGGGCATCAAAGAGCGAGAAGAAAGCAGCAAATAAGGCGTTAAAGGTAGAGCTTGCAAATATTTGCATGTCGTTGAGTACCATTTTTGAAAGTATTGATGACTGACAGTGAAAATATCATTTCATTATTGATTGAATTGTATGTTCCAAAATGTAGATTGGGCCTATATTTTTTCTTCAGTTGATACAAAAATTTTTGCTCTACTTAATAATGCTTTATACATCGAACATTAAATTTTAGGAGAAGAAGGCTGCTCCATCGAAGATGAAGATACCAAAACCAACGAAAACCCAACAGCCACGAGTTGGCGGCAAACGCTGATTTTGTATTCTTTTGATTTTTTCTTTTGTTTAATCGCATAAAAGTTCTTGTTATACTTCGAGTGACAGCATTCGTTTATTAATATCAATTGTTATTTAATTAGTTGGACTTGTTGTCATTTAGCTCTGTGGAGCTGTTAAGATTTGACAAATTTATAGAAATCAAATTTAACACATAACACACACACACACACACAGTATAGTCTAAAGAACTACAGTAGAATAAAATAGTTGTGGCGGTGTCTTTTCAAAACCTAAAAATTTGGGTTGGATTTAACTCACATCGAGCGTATCTTTTCC
>NW_018109786.1:0-1842 GCF_000183805.2 Loa loa | reverse complement strand
TATTATTATTATTATTATTATTATTATTATTATTATTATTATTATTATTATTATTATTATTATTATTATTATTATTATTATTATTATTATTATTATTATTATTATTATTATTATTATTATTATTATTATTATTATTATTATTATTATTATTATTATTTAATACTAATTGCCATACATTAACGTTATCATTATTAAAAAAGTAATTGTATAAAGGTTATATAAGTTAAGTCAGTGTATGGGCACAATAATTGGCTGAATTTTTAACCACGATTACGCACGCCTTCTTAGCCTCATCTACATCATGTGGGACTCATATAAGCGAAAACGGCCAAAGGAATAGTCCAAATTAGTATTCATTCGAGAATGATAATAAAGTTTGCGTTTGAGCTTTTTTCTCTAATCATTTGATAAAAAAATGATTGCGTGAGTTGTATAAAATTGCAAATACACTCACTCATTTATATTTATTTTTGATTGAAACATTGTCAGAGAATAATATTCTTTTGTTAGCAAAAAAAAGGACACTCTATTTTATTGCTTATTCCACACCATTATGAACAATAAGGTGTAGTAATAAGGTAAGATTGTTCTTGCATTTATCTTCCATCATTTTTTTGTTTGCTGTAAACTAGTATTAGTAATATTTCATGAATCTCAATTTTATCATGTCTATGCAGGTACTGTTCTTGTAGAAGCTTCTAATTAGTGCATATGGATTTGAGTTTCCGAAGTTTTTAGAGGAAATGAGCAAGAGATTTTGAAATCTCAAACTAAATTTTACACCAACTGATAGATATGGAAGGCAAAAAAAAGTTTCGTCGGAAAAGATAATAACTCAGTAATTAGATATCTCAAAATTGGGAAATATTAAATTTTAATCAATTTGTATGAAGAGGTTAACGAAAGTTTTCAAATGACAAAGGATTGCTGATAATCTTAGCAAACATTATTGATATCAAATTATTTAAAAATATGTGACTTGCGCCATGCGTAATTATAGGCATTCGAACATGAAAAATGCACACATTTTTATGCAATTTGAAAGTAAATGGTAATTATTTCTATTATTTTTTGTATGATCTAAAAATAATATTTTGCATTTTATTTCCGAATAATTTCTGGCAGCAATTAACCATGAATAATTGTATAATCTGGTTGAATATCTTTTGCACAAGTTTAGTTGTGTCATTTTATTGAACATGCAGGTTAAATACAGGAGACAGAGAATTTTAATGACTAAAATAAAATAATCAAGGAATGGAAAAAAAATAAAACTAATATCCATGCAAAACGAAAAATGAATAACTAATGAGTAAGCGATAGCAATAATATATTTATAATAGAAGATTATTATAAATAAAATGAAGACAGAAAGTAAGAAGCGAGTGACAAGAATTTAATTAATATAAAATACAAATAATCAACAATGTTAGAAACAACAGCACGTAGTTCAATTTAAAGTGCCTGCTTAGTTTCATGATTTTTCTTGTGTGATTGATTTCAAAGAGAGATTATTCAGGAAACACTTTAGTGCATACAGTAAAAAAAGTTGAAGATTGGCCTATTTTTGTTGTGAGTTGCTATGTGATATGGCAAATAAAATTGTATTCGGAAACTTTTCTTGCATATCGGACAACTGTACGGCTTCTCACCGATATGAATTCTCATGTAATCTTTCTTATGGTGTAATCGAGAGAAAATTTTCTTTTATACTGGGTAACTGTAAGGCTTCTCATCGATGAGTTCTTATACGAACTGATATTTGTTACTTTCTTTTGACATACATTAAACTGTGATTTCTTCTTTTTGCCCATATTTTTTCGTCCAACGCTCTCTTCTTTG
>NW_018109785.1:0-1842 GCF_000183805.2 Loa loa | reverse complement strand
TTATTATTATCATCACCATCATCATTATTATTATTTATAATATCATTGTTATTACTATTACTATTATTATTACTATTATTATTGTTATCGTTATTATGATAAATAAAATCACATTGATAATGATAATTAATTACAGTAAGAGTTGCGATGAAAATTATGGATAAATCTATGATGAATAAAAAAGCTCAAAACTTATTAGCAAATGAGATAAAAACAATGGAGCAACTTCATCATCCAAATATTATCCGTCTTTATGAAGTAAATTTCAAAAATTTTCTAGAGAAAAAAAAAAGAACAGAGAAAAGCTTAAGTTATCACATACGGTGAGATGATTTTTAGTTTTCCGATCAGTTGATAATTTGATCAAAGATCTATCCAATTTATTCGATATAATAATCAGGCTGATTTTTGTTCTATGTCAAATCATTTTGATCAAATTATGAAATCGAACCATTTTCATTTTTTTTGATCATTTTGTTTTGTAAATATTTAATTCACCTCATAATGATAGTATTACTAAATTTAGCTGTTAACCTTTTTAATATCAAATTATCAATCATATTGCATTTGATAACGATAAATTGAATGATTATTATGATTTAATTTAATTTAGTTTTAACAAAATTTTAATTTTAGACTGTTGAAACAACCACACGAGTATATCTCATAATGGAATATGCTTGTGGTGGTGACCTCTGTTCTCATATTCATCATCGAGGAAAACTTTCAGAGAATGATTGTAAACCAATGTTTGCGCAAATTATTTCCGCCATTTCATATATGGTTCATTTCATGTTGATAAAATTAAAATTTATTATTGAAAAAAGAGAAGTTTTTGTGAATTGAAAAATTATCAAAATAATTTAATGAAAAATTTGTTGAACTGATGCTTTTTCATTGAGTAATTACCGTAGTTTTTTCTTTTTTTTTTTTTTAAAAACTAGTATTAATGATATAATTTATCAGTGAAAAAAGAAAATTATTAATTAAAAATTAACATCTATTAAATAGGAAAAAGAAAAAAAATGGTAAAATTTTATTTTTAGCATTCCAAAAATATTATACATCGTGATATAAAAGCTGAAAATGTGATGTTATCAGAAGATGGTTTGATAAAATTAGCTGATTTTGGTTTTGCATGTCAAGTGAATGCAAATGATATGCTAACAACATTTTGTGGTTCACCAGCATATGCTGCACCTGAATTGTTCAAATCTGATAAATATTATGGTTTGTTTATTTTTAGTAAGAAAAAAAAAGTTTTTATTTTATCTTACTATAAAAAATTAAAATAAAAATCAATCAATATTTTGTATGATTACAAATAGTTCACATAAATTATACAATAATTTTGTGATTTTTATTATTCTTTTTTTTTTTGTTTCTTTAAAAAACAAAGTGATATTTTAGCAGAAAAAAAAATATTTCATACATTACTATTCATTTATGCTAAAGTTTCAAATTTTAGGCAATTTATATTTGAATTTAAATTAATGAAAGAAAAAAAAAGGTACATAATTAAGCTATTCGACTTAAGTTATTTCAAATATCTAAAAACAACCGATCTTATTAACTGATAAAAGAAAAAATAAAACTATTGATGTTAAATAGAAGTGATATAATCAAGATTGGTATATTAGAAATAATTGTTTAATTATTTTATACAACTTTTATAAAATAGTTGGAGTTAGTTTAGAAATAATTAATTGATAATTTAAACTTTTAATTAATTTAATAGAATAATAATCGAATTAAGAATATAACTTGCCAGGATACTATAACTTCTCCCAGTATGATACAGTTATGATTATTTTACATTTAACATTTTATCAAAATATATAT
>NW_018109784.1:0-1842 GCF_000183805.2 Loa loa | reverse complement strand
TACTTTGATATCTGATGGGGATTGCAATTGTTATCATGAAATTGAGTGATACTTTGATATCTGATGGGGATTGCAATTGTTATCATGAAATTGAGTGATACTTTGATATTTGATGGGGATTGCAATTGTTATCATGAAATTGAGTGATACTTTGATATCTGATGGGGATTCCAATCATTATCATAATTAAATATGAAACTCATTTATTAAATTGAAATGGAATGAAATGAGACTTTATAGGTTTCCAAACAGACAGTCATTATTGATAAATATTTTACATATTAGTGATAAAAATTTACGAATAATGGAATGTTTCATTTCATATTCCCTTTTTAAAAGCCATTTTTGATGTTATCATTTGTCGTTTCAATTATCTTACCTGTATTCTAACCATTCGCTAATTAATCATCAATTTTGAGGTACTGCAATTAAAATTTTAAATATTATACAAATGTATGGCACTAATATATCAGTAATTGTTTTTTGTTTGTTTTTTTATTTTATTTTTTTTTTTTCTTAATTGAGGAAGTGATTCTTCTTCCCAATGAAGGTATTACCCACCTTCAGTATAAATCATTTTGCTAAAGACAGTTGGATGAGTAGGTGTTCGTTTCCGGGTCGTGTTAATGCGGTAGTGTGTCAGGTTGTGTGAATGAGATGACTGGTACGATATTACCATTCAATCGGAAAGACGAATGCCTTATTAATTGCCCTTTCCATCACCTTGATTTATTTTTCTGATTTGCAGGAAATGAAAAAAAAAAGAATGGAAAGAAAAAAAAACTTAATTTAATGATCATATTTGTTAATTACTGTTTTGTCTCTTCTTTGCACACTTTTTTTTTTTTGTCAACATTTTTCCATCTTGAAATTTATTAATATTTATTTTTATTTCATTTTATTTTATTTTTTCCACAAAAAAATTTCGCAATACTTATCAATTTATTTCAATTAACTGTCACATCTATCAACCTCTTACAGTAAGCGTGTTATGAAAAAAAAAAAATTACATTTTATCAAATTAGATTGAATGTTACTGTAAGATAACAGTATTTAAGATGCGCATTTGTCTTATCTATAAGTCATTCCTATTTCATTCCAATCAAAAATAATTTAAACTTTTAGGAGCGGATATTATAAACTGTAACATATAGTTTTTCAGAAGTTTCACTTTTTTTTTCTTGTCAGATCAAACTTTTAAATTTATCTTCTTAATTAATGAATAGCGCTGAAAAAGATCTTCTAATGTTGTACTGTTTTAATCATTTAGTAAATATGATAGACATATGAATAGTAATTTTAGGTTTGATTAATTCAACATATGCTAATATTTCTTAACATAACATTATAAATTCTTTATAAGTTTTAAAAGAATTCGTTATTATCAAAAGTCTGATATTTTGAAAAAGAAAAATATTCGAGCAAAAATCTTTTGTTGCAGAAAAAATTTGCTACTGCAAAAATTCGAATTAATATTGTGAAAATTCAAAGTTATACAGTAAAAATTAAAACTTACATGTTAAAATTAAAATTTAACAGTAAAAATTTTTAAAAAGTATTGTTGTATTTTTCCCTTTAACAATTTTTGGTTGGCTTTTTTTATTGTTTTATAATCTATTTGATATAAAAATTATGCAGATATTTTTCTTTTTCGTTCTTTTCCACTTTTAAATTCTGCTTTTCACTGCAATTAATTTTTCAATTTCCAATTAAAATTACAACACTGTTACATTCTAATTAATGTAATTTTAATCACATAACACGAAATTTATTAATGTATTAGTAAAATTTATTTCAAATAAAATGATATCAAAAAGTTTGATAAATTTTAATTACATATAG
>NW_018109783.1:0-1843 GCF_000183805.2 Loa loa | reverse complement strand
CACATAAAGGTAAAATTGAATGATAAATGAATTTAAACTTATAAATATAATTTGAATAAATTTTACCTGAATTATAACAACATTTACTAATTTTTCCCTCAAAATAATCCACTTCCATGTATGATTCTTCCAAAAATGTAGCCGATTCAACATCTAAACCAAATTGTTCACCCACTGACCAAATTCCGCCAACACAAAATGAGGAAGAAACTATCTAAACAAGAGCTTTTTATATTAGCAAATTTTTGATTTTTTTTTTTTAAAAATAAATTTCTAAATTTCAATGAATAAATTTTGGTATTAATGAAGAAAAGAATGGAAAGAAGAAAAAGAAGAAAAGAATAGTAAATTAGTAAATAGTAATGATAGTAAATTTAATGAAGAAAAGAAAAAAAAGAAAATTATTCGATTAATGTACAAAAATTTCATGTTGAAATTTTTTTTTTTGACTATACAAACAAATCGTATAATTCGCTATAAAATGTATAAGACTGAAAATTATTCAAAAGAATTTAATAATATTCAAAAAAAAAATTCCCCTAACATATGTGTATACCTCGGTGTTTTTTAAATTACTACCCTTTAAATATTTTCTTAAATTATTGTTTTAATTATTTTTGCAAATTAATTTACTCTTGAATTATCGCATTTAAAATAAAAAAATTTTCAATATATTGAAATTTGTATCAATTATTAGAATAAAAATGAATCTAAGAAATTAATTGGTTCTAAAAAAAAAGAGTCTAAGACATTAGTTTAAAAAATTTAATTAATTAATTAATTGCTTGTTGGCTAGTGAAAATTTTTGATCTGATATAAAATAAACATAAATGGTATAAATAATATGATAATATAGTATAGAAAATAGTAAACAGAAATGAATTTAATTAGTACTAATTGATTCCAAAATATATGCACAAATTTTATTTCTCATTAAAAAATAATCATTAGGATTTTTAAAGGAATTTAAAAAAAAAAAAAACTAACTCTAGCCCATTGTTCTTGGCTAATAATTGCTTCTTCAGTTGTTGCCATATTACCTCCACATGATACATCCAAATTTACATGTTTTACTTGTCCTGAAAAAAAAAAAAAAAAAAGAAATTAAAAGACATCGAAAAAAAATTTCCGAAATTTCAATTCTAAAATTTTCAATTTATAATAAAATAAAGAACAAAACCATTAAATTATAAAGAATTAATATGATACTCTCTCGTTCTTTTTTCTTTTTTTTATTTCCAATTATCAACAAATTCCCAGTAAAAAAAAAAAAAAAAAAATCTTGAAAAATACTTACCTTCAATAACTAAATCATGTCCTACCGTTACCGTAACCGAACCACCTGTCCAAATTGATTTTGCTTCACATTTTGCATTCCCATAAACTGTTAATGTTAATGTACCACTTCGAAACTGTGCGCAATCACCACAATCTCGTCCAATCTTTAATGAAATTTAAAAATTATAAGCTTATCATTGTATATGATTGTATTATTTATCAAAAAATAAATATCATTCCATGTTATCATTTCTGATAAACAAGCTTAATCATTCAAACTTCAAATTTTAGCATAATCTGAAATTACTCTTAATGACATTGAAAACTATATACTTTAATTATTATTTGTTAAACGAATTAATTAATTAGTCAGAGAGAAGTAGGAAAATATTGAGAAAAAAAAGTAAACAAATAAAAACTGATAATCAAAATAGCTTACATTAAATATGATAAGCAAAATTATCAATATTTTGCATTTTTTCAATTTAAGTGAAATTCATATTTCAATATTCTTTAAAATTTCAATTACATACATGATAAAAAAATAATTGATTAATGATATGAA
>NW_018109782.1:0-1847 GCF_000183805.2 Loa loa | reverse complement strand
AAATTGCATTAATTATTGGAATACCTGAAATAATAGTTCAGATTTCACGTAAAGTAATTATGTAAAACGTGCAAATTATTTGTAATGAATTCGAAAACTCGAAAATAATGAAAAAATCAATAATCATATATTTATTTCTAATGTTTATTTGAATAATTAAAAGATTGGTAAAGTTTTTTGTATAATTATAAGTGAATCATGGAAAGAAATTTTGACAAAATGATAGCTAATATCATATCAGTAAATTTTACGCTTAAATTTACTATTTCATTTAAATTATTAATTGAATAATTACAAATAATTAAACAATTTATTGGTATAATCAAATAATTATCAACAAAAGGAATGATTTAAACAAATGATAATGCAGTAAAAAATTAATAAAAATTGATGAAGTTTAATTAATTAATAGCTTAATTAATTAATAATTTTTGTTTCTATTCTTTCTAATTTTCAAAGAAAAGAAAGGAAAAAAATACCTATTCGATAATCCAATATTATTTTTTGGAAGTGATACATCTTGATGATAACTGGATGATAATGATGAATATTGCTGCCGATAAGAATTCATTATGAAAACTTTCCGTGGATATGATAATGATAACAATGATGATAATGATGATGTTTGTTGTAATCGATATGGTTCGGCGCTATTGGAACGTTGAGGATGCCGCCCATATGATTTGGGATAATTTGATGATATATACTAAAAATTTGCTAAATTTAATAGCATATACACAAATATTGTAATTTCAATAAATAATTTTTGTAAATTTTTTTTTTCCATAATTTGACTACTGGAATGACTACTGGAACTTTTTGAGGTAATCAATAAAATGATATATTATCACTAGACATGTATAGATGTTAATCAATAATTTATAAAATATCATAGCTTTTTTTTTTTGCCACTGAAAACCTATTTCACAGGTCTTCCAAATGAAATTTAATAGTATTTTGGAATTATCAATTTGTAAGAGTATAGCTTACGATATTAGGCGCATAATTATGAAACGATTAAATCTATCTAATTATAAATGAAAACTGGAAAATTACAGTTAAAAATTCGGGTTTAATTTAATCGTATTTCACTTATTTAATCAATTAAAATTGAAATTCATCAAGTTAACTCCGCTAAAATATGTCATATTTTTTGTTTCATTTAAAACAATCCTATCCATTCATATCAATTCAACAATCAATTGAAATTTTCTAAATATTCAATCGGAATTAATATTTTTAAAAATATCATTGCGCCAGAAATTTTAAAATCTATTCGAACAATTAACAAAAATAAATCAATTATCGGATTAAATTACTTATTAATAACAAATAGTATTTAACAATTATAAAATTTTTTGTTTAATAAAAATATAATTATCATAATTGATGAAAAACCAAAAAAAATTCCAAATTTTACATTTTTTTCAAAAATAATACAATGTGATAAATTAATAATAAAATGATTAAAAAAAACAATATTATCTTTTAAAATAAACAATAAAATGATAAGAGTGATATGTGATAATATCTTTGTAAAATAAATGAAAAAATATAAGATAAAAATGTTTGATATTATCATTTGTTAAAATAACTAACAAATAATAAAAAGATACAAGAAGAAAATTTCAATGCTATTAAATGAACATCTTCTTAATAATCCTCTTCAATGTTTATTGCATTTCACAATTCATTTCAATCTTATCGTTTATAACAACTGATTCATATGATGTATGGGATGTATGGAATGTTAATAATGATGATAATGATGATAGTTTTAATGACGATGACATTTCCTGTTATTATTATTATTATTATTATTATTATTATTATTATTATTATTATTA
>NW_018109781.1:0-1847 GCF_000183805.2 Loa loa | reverse complement strand
ATTTTTTTTAATTTTTTAGCTTTTTAAATTTTTAAATTTTTCTTGGGGATGGATTTTATGAAATTTTTATACTATTTTATTTTTATAAATTACTCCGGAGTTAACAGGGTTGTGGACATATAAATAGTTTTTTTATATTAGTGTGCTGCGCTACATCGATGTTGTATATTTTTTGTGAAAATGGAGAGAGTTTTTTTTTTTTGAGACTGTTCTTCTTGTATAAAAAGATAACTTGATATTAGTTTAGTTCGTCGTGAGACAGAGCGGTTTATCTTGTATATTTTTTGTTTTGTTGGGGTTAGTACGAAAGGAAAATTATGAGGGTTAATATTTATGTACTTTTTTTATTATGATTGGGGTTTTCCTTTTTTTAAATTTGATTGTTTGTTTTTTTTTTTCTTTATAGTTATTTTTTCTATATATTTAGTTTCTTTGTTTTTTTCTTATAAGGATTTTTATTTTAGTAAGGTTAGTTCTTATGAGTGTGGTTTTGATGTTGTTAGTTGTGTTCATGTTGGTTTTAATTTGGTTTTTTTTTCTATTATTTTTATGTTTATTGTGTTTGAATTGGAGGTAGTTATTTTTGTTGTTTTGATTTATGGTGATTTTTTTAGGTTATTTTCTTTTTTTTGTTTTTTTTTATATTGTTTTTAGTTTTTATATGGAGTGGTATTTTGGTAAGTTAGTTTGGTTTTTTTGGGTTTTTAGTATAAGTTTTAATATGTTTGATTGCAAATCATGAGATTTTGGCCTTGAGTTAATATTATTAGTTTTGAAAACTTTTTTTAGATTTGTTCTTTAACTTTACTGAATTAGTTTAAGTTTTAAAATTAAATGTTTGGGGCATTTGGATTTTTTTCAGTTAAAGATTTAGTATAATTTTTGTATAATTCGTTGTCTGCGATTTGGTTTTGGTCTTTTGATCTTTTAGTTTATTTAGAATGTTTTATTTACGATGAAATGGTTTTTGGATCTTTTTTATTGTTTGTTTGATATGTTCTTTTTTTTATTTTTTTTGGCTTTGTTAATTATTCTTGTTCCTTATGGAAAGTGGGTGTATAGTTTTGGTTATAGTGATTTTTTTAGTGTTGTTGTTACTTATAATTTTGAAGTTTGTTTGTTTTTTTTTGTTTTGTTGTTGGTATCTTTTATAGTTTTTTTGTATGGTTCTTTTTATATGGTTGGGTCTTCTCGTTTGTTTTATTTTTTTTTTTTGTTTTTGTTTGTTTTAAGGATAAGTGGTTTAATTTTATTTAGTGGTAGTGTTATTTTAGTTTTGATTTTTTGGGATTTTTTGGGTGTGAGTAGTTTTTTTTAGTTTTGTATTATAATAATGTTGTTTCTCGTAGAGGTGCTATGAGTACTATTTTTACTAATCGTATTGGTGATTTTTGCATTTTTTTGTTTTTTAATGGTTTAATTTTGTTTTCTGTTGGTTCTTTTTCTTATCAGTTTTTTAGTTCTTTGTTGGTTTTTATATTGGTTTTTTCTTCTTTTATTAAGGGTGGTCAATACCCTTTTGGTAGTTGGTTGCCTAAGGCTATGGCTGCTCCTACTCCTGTTAGTTGTTTGGTTCATAGTAGTACTTTGGTCACTGCTGGAGTGATGTTAATGGATTGTTATGTTTTTGTCAGTATGAGTTCTGATTTATTGTCTTTTGTTTTTTATGTTGGTTTTTTACTATGTTTTTTCTGGTTTTTGTGCTTTAGTGGAAGAGGATGCTAAGAAAATTGTGGCTTTGAGAACTATATCTCAAATTGGTTTTTGTTTTTTGGCTATTGGTAGTGGTTTACATTATTTGTCTTTTGTTCATATGATTAGTCATTCTTTTTTTAAGAGGTTATTGT
>NW_018109780.1:0-1848 GCF_000183805.2 Loa loa | reverse complement strand
ATATATATATATATATATATATATATATATATATATATATATATATATATATATATATATATATATAATGGCTGTTTTAAATATTTACTACCAAATGTTTCACGATATAATACTCATTAGCTTAATTAAAGATACTTAGTTACTCATTAGTTATGTAGCAATGAAGTTTAACAGAAAAAAAAATCAGATTGCGTGTGGCTTCTTTATCACTAACATTATTCATTGCGCAGTAAACAGCTGTTTTCCTGAACCGATCATCTATTGCTTGGTAGTTTCTTATTTAAAATACCTTTTAAAACTTCCAAATTTTGCTTTTCTCTTTGAGTTCCCTTCAAGCATTTGTCTCAAAATCTTAATTACATCTGTCCTCTACTACATGATTATTCCTTCTAGATGTGTGCCATATATCTATCTGTTATCGAATACACGAATAATGGCATTTCATCGTTTGAAAAAAAAAAGGAAATCAAAAAACTTCGTTTGTAAATGTTTTCAAATGGATAGGCAAGTTTTTGATTCATCGTTTAGCATGGAAAATTTAAATTTTTTTTTTTTTTAATTTTTATATCCTTTCATTTGGGCACGTATCTGATCGTTTCATCGGCGATTATCTAGCATTTAACTAACCTATAATCAAGGTTATTGTGAAATCCAGCATGTTTCTGTAAAATGGCTTCAGTAGTAAGCAAGAAATAATATCCCACAAACTTACCATTTTCCAAAAAAGTTGAATAAATTTTTTGTTTTGCCCATATTTTACAACGTTGCAACAAATGATAAATCAGTAATTCTACTATTTCTGTTGGAGTAATTATGACAGCAAACAATTCGTATACGTTCCCAAGTTTCCTTTTCCACTTTTTCCCCGTTTCTCCCATATTCTTATTCAGATTGATTAATAACTTTATAATTAACTTCATCTTGGAGTAGCTCCGTCGTAGAGTAACCACAGAAGACACGCTGACCGTACAATGACGGCTATGGTAACAGGTTGCAAAGATTCGGAAAAATGCATGAATCCACCTTTTACTACTTTTTTTGCTGTCGGATGACAAGTTGTCATATGTAAAGTTTTCAGTGCAGATGCTGTAATACCGCGAAAGGGAATTTTCATAATCAGCTAATATCCCTTACATGATATAAATGTTAAGAAGTCAATCATCCCTCGTTCTACGTGTATTTTTGATATTTCATTGGGTTAGAGAGGAGGATTATAATATCTGCATTTTGTTATAAATAAATAATTGTTTGAGATTTATATTTGAAATCCAGTTTATCCGATCCGATACATATACGATGGTATTGACCTTTTGATGTGAAATCGGTGAGTTATTCAGTTCAATCCTACCCCGTAACTACCGCGTTGCGTATTTAACCATCCGCGAGGTTGAAACTGTGAATGTAACGAACATTCTCTTAATTTTTCATTTAGATATCGAACTCACAGGTATCTTCATATCCGATCTATAATTAATCAATTTTTTTTCATTAAACGGCACTTCCTTTCTACGCACTTTCTACGAAATTCCGTTTTCTTCAACAGCTGTGTGATTGTTTTCCAATTTCGTCTTCTCTTTTTTTTTTTAAACATTTTCCTGATAAATTCTGGACAACTTCTAATAATAATTTCATTTTAATCCTATAATTATTCTACAATGGATTCTATCATCTCTTTAGACATTTCTGCAACAATCATTCTACAATGAACGATCAGGATAAAGTGGCTAGACCAAAATCTTCGAATTTAACTTACTGCTTAAACTTTAATAACATACACAGGAGTAGTAAAGGTGTACTGGACATCTGGTTGTGCACACACACACACACACACACACACACACACACACA
>NW_018109779.1:0-1849 GCF_000183805.2 Loa loa | reverse complement strand
TATTATCAAAGTAATAAGTTCAATATGTTAAAGCCAGCAACATTACCAATGGAATCGTTACGCCAAAGCATCTAACAGTTACAGCAAGTCAATGGTACTGTAGAAATACTTGAAAATCCCGAAACAATCTAACCAACTAAAGTATTCTTCATTTTTCCTAACTCTTGACATTTACTCTTTCATTTGAGAGAACCTTTCCTGATCAAACTCACTAACTAACAATATAGTGATGCCAGTAAGAAAAAAAAGTGGAAGATTAGAAGATGAGTAAGGTAAACAATATGGAATAATATTGGTGGGAGTTGTATTACTTCAAATGACAATAATGTTCTGTCACTTAATATTTCTTTTCTCATGTAACGTATAGCTTGTCACGATGACATTATTTCAAGCAATTAGTTGTATCAATATTTGCATATTTGTGGTGCATGAAATTGTTACATACGGCACGCTTTTTTGAATCACAAAGTGGAATTCTCTCGAATTTTATTAAATTCTCTTGGAGACATCGATTTATCCAAAAAGTGAATGACAATAGCGAATTGAGCAAATGAAAATGATAATGATCGTCTATCGATAAAATTGATTAAATCTGGTGACTTCTTATTTTTTTTTCCGTAATTTACATTTAGGGCTTCCGAAAATTTGATAAATGAAGGAACTGCTAGTGATAAGATAAAATAGACACGATAGAATCCATGTAATTCATTTTGTTTCAGATCTCTTGTTGTAATTAATAATAATTGATCCGCTCACAAATCCTCTGGCAATTCAATTAATTAATTTGTGGCATCTGTTTATCGCAGGTTACTAACTCTTCATTATCATACATTTTCTAAAAAAGCATTCCTTTTGAATTCTTAGTAGAATATCGTTTTTCAGTTCCGGGAAAAAATTTCCAATTCATCGTCCTGGCAGTTCGGAAGACTTCACAGGAATGCGAGGCAAAAATAATAGAAAATGATGTAAATTCTACAAGCTTCCCTGAATGAAAAATAATGACAATCGATGGTCCAGCTTATTTTTGGATCCTTCTATTTCTGACACAAATGCAAATTTATGTAATTCAGTGGAAGGCTTCCACTAACACGAAATATTCTGTTAATCCCATTTTCTATAGAAAAACTATTTGTGACAGGACTATTCACATTTCTGCATAATCTGTATGAAATACTTTCTATTTTACAATGCATGCTATGTGACACAAAATATTCTGTTAATCCTAATTTCAACAGAAAAACCGTTTGTGACAATGCATGAAAGGCTTCCAGTGACAAACCGAAATACCAATGAATATGAATTACTTAATATGTAAAAAAATGATTCAGCTAACATGCAATGTTTGATAAACCGTAAAATTTTCAAAAAATTTCAATTTAAACCGTCTTATGATCTACACTATATGATATTAAAAGTGATAAAAATGTGGCAAATTAAAGGAAATACTTCATTGTTAATTTTAGTCCATCATTACAATAATATTGGAAATGGATTAATTCATTTCAATTATCTACACATTCCTAGCAAACTGAGATTTTTACCTGAGATTTTTAAAAATAACTGAAATCTATAAAAAGCACTTGGGAAACAATATTCTATCAATTAGACCAATTAGTGTCGAAAAAACCGAAAGAATTTATCATACATTAAATGCTTAAAATATTTCTAATGGTTCATCACTGCATTCATTCACCAATTTACACTCTTTAAAATTATCTCCCATACATTTCTTTTGTTATCTTTGTCTAACAAAATTTCACATCCTTATTTTAATGACAAAGGATGTCCAATTTACATGCTCATCTTCCCTCTGTTCTTGATACAATGCTTATTATGTAATTGGATTTTT
>NW_018109778.1:0-1849 GCF_000183805.2 Loa loa | reverse complement strand
CTTATTTTATGAAATCAAAAAATGTTTAAGATTACTTATATTATATATGATAATGGCATTAATCAGTTGCTGATTGAAAATCTAAAAGCTAGAGTAAATGACATACTATCAAATGTGTATGTTATTCTTCTTGACAATGAAAAAGGCGCCAACATCAATGATTAAAATTTGATGCATCCAATGGAAAAGCGAAATGCGACTAATTAAATTGGATAGACAAGTTTTTAAACCTTGACATTAAACTACTCGCAGAAGATCAGATATTTCTCTTCAAAATCTTTAATGTATTTCTTTCCTTAATTTTATGAAAACAATATGTGACATAGTATGTATTGGCAAAAAAAAATTTTCATTTCAGTCAACACTGAACAACTGTTTTTGATTCATTACAAAACTGTCAAAATCATGAAAACAAAGTATACAATTTGAACGTAAACTGATTACACTGCGATGTTAAAAAGGTTATAGTTTTGAAAAAGGTATTATTCCTTTGCTTCTGTTACCAACGCAAAGAGTTACCACGAAGTAATAAAAATCCGCGAGCCTACTTACTACATGCAGTTATAATTACAGACCACCGCCTTGTCTGGACAGAATTTTGTGGTGAAATGCGAAATGATCATCAATAAATGATGCAATAAAAAAGTAAGAATGATCATAACCTTCCTGATATCTAATTTCAATTTGAACCTGAAAAATATTAGTCCTTTCACGGCGGGAAAGAATAAAAAGAACTTGTATATCGAAATATAAGGCTTGACGTCATCTTGAACTGCATAATTTCTTATAATATATATTTGACTCTGTACTCCATTTGCATTTTAATTTAATATTTTCATGGATATTTCAGTTAGAATAAGAAAATTTGAAATGAAAATGAAATTAGTTCTTGTCCTTTAATTTTAGAAGAAATTGTTCGGGACCAGGACGAGGTTGTCAATGACAATCATCATACCATACAATGTCTACCACACCGAACGGTCAACCATCATTCAGCTCTACACCATCCAAGCAAAGCCGATCCACAAACTGGACGGCAACAATATTCGACATAGAAAACCTCGACATAAGCCTTCTCGAAAGATATGGACATGGCTTCAAATACGCAATACTAGGAAAAGAAACCTGTCCGACAACAACACATGAGCATTTGCAGTGTTATTTTCAATTTAATACTACAATACGATTCATAACCCTAAAAAATAACCAAGAGGATCACATATAGAAAAAGCAAAAGGAACACCCTACCAAAACTTTCAATACTGCTCCAAAGAAGGTGATTTCCAAGAACACGGAACAAGACCTAACCAAACCAAAGAAAAAAGAAAAATATCAGAACTAATAACGAACTATTAATAAAATATAGGAAAAAAGAAATAACACTACAACAAATAGGAGAAGAAAATCCAGACTACCTCATGAAATACAAAAGAAGAATAATTGAATACGGACAAACATACATAATGGACAGAAAAGAAAAAACAGAACTATACTTAATAATAGGCGATCCTGGTATGGGAAAAACCACCTTTGCAACAAAATTAAACAACGATTACTTTATAAAAACAAGCAATATGGAAAAATGGTGGGACGGCTACCAACAACAAGAATTAGTCATAATCGACTTCTACGGTTGGATATCTCCAAACGAAATTATGAATCTGGCCGATTCAAAACCATACCAGGTTCAAACAAAAGGAGGCTTCCAAAAGTTCACCAGCAAAGCCATAGTAATAACAAGCAACAAATATCTCGAAAACTCGTGGCGACCCGAACATCGAAATTCGACATGCGAGCATTCGACCGAAGAGTCACCCTAACCTGGATACGCTTTGGCAATACAGAACAA
>NW_018109777.1:0-1850 GCF_000183805.2 Loa loa | reverse complement strand
AATTACAACATATTGTATATAATGCCAAACATTATTTTGTTATTAAGTTTTTTTTTTTTCTTTTACAAAATAAAGAAAAGCATAAATATAGTTTGAATGTATGGATTGAGAAATTATGATAGCATTCATTAGAAATAATAAAATGCGTTAATTGCAAATTTATAAAGTTTGAAAGGGAAATGAAAAAAAAAAAGAAAAGCGAAAAGTATTCATTTCATATTTTATCAGAAAAAAAAAATTAAATTAAAATTAATATCCGTTGCCACTTTTTATTAGTACATTTAAATGATTGATGTTTAAAAATTGTAAAATATCCAAATCCATTCAAATTGCAGCTACTTTAGAATATAATTTTCATTCATTTATTTGAGTAATATTTTAAATGTAAAGAAAATTTTTGAAAAATTTGAAATGATATATCAATTTATTTTCATATTTTTTACAAAATTTATCGTTATATGATATAATTTTAAAATGAGAAAAAAGTCATTTAAAGTTCTTTTTTTTTCAAATAACATCCTCAAAATAATCATTTTAAAATTTTTTGCAAACATTTTCATTTTATGCTATGTATTATTTGGAATATATATTTATTTGTTTGCATAAATTAGTATTAGATTTATAAAATGATTACTTTGAGGATAAGTAAAGTAATCATTTTATAAATTAATGATTAAAATATAAATAATTTGCAAGTTAGAATGAAAAATTTTTGGCATTTTATAAATTTGCAAATTTATATTTTTGCTTAATTTTTTAATATACCTTTTTTGATTTGTTTTTGATTTTTGTTAAATTATCTTTTTTTTAATTAAATTATTTTCAAAGTATTTTTCTAAATAATTTTTTTTTAAAATTATTTGTTAAATTATTTTTTTTTCCTTTCGTTTTTCTTTCACGCAACAAAAGAAACGCATCGTGTAACCTTTACTACTGTAAAAGTTAAAATTAAATTAAATTATTTTACTATCAATTCTTAATCAATTACTAGTTTTGGTTGATATCAATAATCAATGATTGATTGAACAATAAACATGAAAGCTTTTTTTTTTGATATTAAGCTATATTTTATTGTTAAATATTATTTTTAGAAGATAGTCAATATAATGATTACAATGTAATGAAATATCATATCAGTGATATTCATCTGTCCAGATTAATTTTAAATTTCCTCCTTTAACTATTACTTTAACAATACTTCCAGGTTAGCAAAGTTACGTATAATTAGCTATTACTTTAATAGTATTTGTAAACTTATAAAGATGTTTACAATTAATTTGTTTACATGTCATCGTTACATAATGATTGCGTACATAATGATTATTTGTATTTACGTCATATTTACAATAATACTAATTTCAATAACCATATTCATAAATACAATTTGCAATGATACAATACTTATATACGATATTATATTTACAAAAATTCTCCAATAATATTTACAAATAAAAACTAAAAAAGAATAAATAAATAAATAAATCTGTACATAAATCAATTGAAGAAAATCATATATCAGTAAAATAGAAATAGATTCCTTGTATACAACAAATTTGTAATAAAGTAATACTTAATTACATCATAACGTTTGCGTGATATAATTACATTTTCAATGACGTATATGCTCAAATAATAATAACCATTCATAATTTCTAGGAAGAACAAATAATAACATCACACATGCAAATAATGCTTTTCCAGTATTATTTAATTCAATTTTTGCAATAATCAATAACAATAATAATTATAACTATAATATAATGATTAATAATAATAATAATAATAATAATAATAATAATAATAACAATAATAATAATAATAATAATAATAATAATAATAATAATAATAAT
>NW_018109776.1:0-1852 GCF_000183805.2 Loa loa | reverse complement strand
TTTGTTTTTTTTGCACTTTATTATATTTTATATGGTATTAATTTAATTTTGTTAAATTTACTCGAAACAATAATAAACAAAAATGTTCTTTTTCAAATTTTAAATAAAGTGACAAAAGAAAAAAAAATGTATGATTATTTGCCAAGTATTTATTTCTTTGTTTTTTTTTTTTGGATCAAAAATGGGACATTGAGATGATAATTTGGATCAAAATTAACATAACACAGTGATAAATTAGCATAATTTGCATATCAATATGCTTAGTACTCAGTGATTATCCATTCTCTAATGCTATATTAATTATGGTAAGATGAAGAATTGGAATATATGTTCATTAGTGGAGTAGCAACAGTAGTAAATTGAATATCGCTTATATTAATTTAAAATTTTATTCAGTGTATATATGTTGAAATATAAATTATACAGTTTAATTGAATTTTCATTTTTGTTTCAATCAATTTATTATTTTCTTTTTTGATTAAAGATATTTTGTTGATCAAAAAAAAAAATTGAATTTTAAATTGTTTATTTTATAAAATGTTGAACAAAAATATACAAACAAAGTGAATGATTAATTAATTTTGAATGTTTGGTACATATATGTACAAGAATTTTTACTTATGCTGTATAGTAGTACAATAATAGTAGCAATATTAGTAGTACTAATAGTAGTAGCAATAATAATAGTAATAGTAATAATAATAGTAATAGTGATAGTAATAGTAATAGTAGTAACAATAGCAATAATAATAATAATAGTAATAGTAATAGTAATGGTGATAGTAATGTAATAGTAATAACAATAGCAATTATAATGGTAATAATGATAGTAATAGTAATAGTGATAGCAATAGCAATAACTATTACTATTACTATTAATAGTAATAATAACAGTAATGGTAATAGTTATATTAATAGTAATAGTAATAGTAATAGTAATAGTAATAGTAGTAGTAATATGAATAATAATCTGAATAATGGTCATATCAAGATTGATTTGTTTCATGTAATTACATGAGAAAATTTTTTTTTCAAAAATTAAAAAATATTTGAAAAACATAATTAATTAATAAATTTTAGAGCGAAAAAAAGCTATTGGAAAAAAGGTTGAGAAAAAATAAAAATGTCATTTTTGCTTTTAAATTCATCAATTAATTGTATATTTGAAATATTTTTTGATTTCTTGAATCTAAATTAAGTATAATTTATTTCTTAAATATTTGATTTAATGTACAAAAAAAAAATACAATTGCTCTTCAAATATGGCGGTAAAATATAACTTTAATATTACATAAAGTTTATAATTACATTCAAACAAGCATACCCATCATAAATTTATCAATTTTATTTAACTTTCTCTTTGATACTTTTCAATTATTTAGTATTTTAGTTTGATCAATATGTCTTTTACTAGTTTTAACTTGTCACCATAAAAAGGTAGGAAATTATTTTTATTAAACTAAAATTGTGAAATGTTGACCAGGTAAAAAAGGAATTAAAACTTTTAATTTGATATTATCACATTTTATCATTAGTCATGAAAATATACAATCTATTTGCATTTTTTTTTTTTCAAACAATATCAAAATTTTCAAAGTGATGGAAAGAGAAATGGTAATTTTACAGATTAAAAAAAAAAAAAAACAAAAAAACAATTCTAATTATAAAATGTTAAAAAATTATACAATTTTTACAAATTGTAAAAATTTTAAAATAATGAAAAAGAAAAGATGTGATTTTTGATCTTTGAAATTTTCAATTAATGAGCAGAGAAGTTTAAACAAAAGAAAAATCAAATGGTACAATGAATGAGTATCAATATAATTTGCCCGAATTTATAGCTTGTCACAAA
>NW_018109775.1:0-1852 GCF_000183805.2 Loa loa | reverse complement strand
AATAATAATAATAATAATAATAATAATAAAAGTAATTTTTATTTTGTCACTTTCTTTTCCTGCAAAAAAATAGTAATTAATAACAATGAATGGTAACTAATTAATAAAAATATTAATTACTAGAAGAAAATTGCAATAAATTGAGGGATTGGTTTTAAATGATTAAAAAATTCGTAACAATCAGTTCGTAATTTAAAAACTTACCTTCTTCAGCTAATTGTGCTGGTTGTGCTAATATTTGATAGGAATATTTGATTGTAAATACAATTAAAAATGTTTGATACATTAATTTATTATAACTGCAAAACTACTCCATTAATTTTAATTATTAAAATTAAGTCTGATTCAAGTTTTAATTTCCACTTATATGTTTTTAATACATTTAAAAAAAAGAGCCAAAAAGTGTGTAAATGGTAAAATAGTATTGAAATAATAAAATCGACTAATGGTATTTCATTTCATAAATCGTAAATATTTCCATGAAATGACAGATCAAAAATCGAATTTTTTATAAGTGGAAATTTTTTTTTTCGAAATAAGTTTTATTACGCACGTACGTCTCACGTGTAAATTATTTTTTATACTATATACAAACTCTGTGTATTTAATAAATATTTAGTCTCCATATATATATATATATATATATGTATATATAATTATTAATCGATGGAATTAAATTAAATCGTAAATTTGACCGTTGGAAATTTTAAATCACCCATTCCTTTTTTTCCTGACAATTTTTAATAGTTTAAAAGTTTACAAGTAAACATAGTGAGCGGTAGATGATATAATATTATGCAAATTTATTGAAAATCACTCAATGACAAAACCATATTAACAAAATATAGGATATGACATTTGAAATACAGGATATAAAAATTTTAAAATTTAGTCAGTAATTTTTCCGATTAAATCAAAACATTCAGGATATGAAATTTGAAAAGAAAAAGATCGAAATTTGAAAAAAAAACTAATCTAACTTTAGGATTTTTTGTGGAAAATTATGCGATTAATTCCAGTTAAAATTTAAAACTAATAAAATTTGGCAAAGAAAAAAAATGAAATAATTATTATAATTGTTGAATTTTCTCAAGCATTAATGGTTTTAATTGGTAGAAAACATACAAAAATACGAGTATTAATAACTATTTTGGAAATTTTAATTATATTTCGACACAAACATTTTTGAAATAAAACTAAAATTTGTTTGTTAATAGATGAATGATATATTATAACTTTTTTTTTTTTTTACGACATTCTATCATATCGTCCCACCACACCGACCGTTTCATTTGGGAAGGAAGAAATTTAACTGAAAAATAATTAAAATAATGCAAAATTTTTCTTAAAAAATTTAAAAAATAAGTGAAACAAAAATTTTAATAATTTATATATCAAATTAATAAATGGCTTTTGTATTTTGAATGCAAATAAAATTATGCTATTTAATTAATACAAATATATGTTATATTCATATTTTCGATTGATTTAATTAGTTTTTCTTTCAAAAAATTAAACAGTCAAATATAAATAAAAGGAAAAATTACATTTTGGAAAAGAATTTATGCATTAATAAATGATTTTATTAGTTAATATTTGATCATTTTTGTTAGTAATATTTAAAAAATAGAATGAATTCTGAAAGATTTACATATACTTTAAAAGAAGTAATATGACAATGCTATTATCATTAAATTATCACTATCAATGATTTAATTATGATTGTTACAAATTGCCCATAACTTACTAACCAAATTAAAACTAACATAAATTGTGATTGCTATGTAACTGAATTATCATGATTATTCATTCTAAAACTTATAACAATTCAATTATTATTATTATTATTATT
>NW_018109774.1:0-1853 GCF_000183805.2 Loa loa | reverse complement strand
CAATAAAAATTCCATCTACTAAGGAACTAAATGCCTATTTTATTTAGTTTACAGTGTGTTGAATGATCATATGACCAAATCCGATCTTGGTGATTATTAAAATTTTCGTCACATGTCATACCAAGTCTGGTTATCACTCCGACCTTTCTGATGTGTCATTTTTTTTAATGTTGGTGCGGAACACATCATGTCTAAAAGGGTAGCATACTGCAATTCGAAAGAAGTACAGAGTTTAGCGTTCGACTAAAAATTATATAAGTTGAGCAAGAAAAAATCAAGCAACAGTATGAATAACAAATCCCAATATGGACTACTGATTTCTGTCGTTGAAAGTACAATATCAAGTTTAATAATTGAAACGAGAAGAAATTGTGTTTCAAAACCCGAAACACTTTAAAGGCTCAGCTTTACAATCCTGTAGCAAACAATTCATCGAATTTTTTCTTCGAACTAAACTTATTTGAATTTAATACTGAATTACAAGAAACAGACGAGAACCCATTTAGTCATAAACTTCTCTCCTGAAACTGCTTTCTATATCTCGGGGTCATCATTGTAAATGATTGTCTTCTTGTTGCAGCACTTCGCAACGTGTTGCATGTCATGTTCCTCTGTTACACTTTGCAGTGCAGCTTATTATACTGTAACGTGATTTTCGAAAATACGAAGAATATTTCCTGCAAATTCATGCGTAAAAGTGAACGTTTAAGTTACTATTAAATGACGTCCACCCTGTTACCACCAATCTTTAGAAGAAATAGCTATTCCGGCTTCTTGCATCCATTGAGTGGTTCTATTTTTGCAGACCATTATATGGTAAACCTGCTATGTAGCTTTCTTTTTTCTCTGTCAATTAAAATAGAATGCATCAGATTCAGGTCAAAGTTCATACGTGTATTTCCTTGTTGAATGTTAGTGGAAGAGCATGTCGGAGAGATTGCTCATAAATGGGAAAATGCACCTGTCGCACGGAAATTGTTAAATTACAATATCTGCTCTCTAATTTCTTTTTTAGTTTCAAATTTGTAGTATTTCATGAAAGATGGTTTATTCTTATATGAACGACATAGCTGTTCCTCACATGTGTAATTGTTTTTGATTCTGTAAACGTACGATCAAACGAAGACCAACAATATTACACCCAATTTGTGGCTTTTAATTCCATTTACAACTTTATTTTACCTCTTACTGCACATATTTTCTTTTCTCTCTTATTGTCTTGATATATTTTCATAAATTCTTTCAGATATCTCTTTTTGGAAAATTTGATAACTTTCATGTTTCCGATGCAATTTCATACACTTTCGCTTGAATGATTAATAATGATGTTGATGTCATAAAGGGAACAATATTCCTCATTTGAATTTTCGTCATACAAAAACGTATGTTTGGCCATAGGGTGATTAACCTTCTTTATTGTGTTTCCCAATAAAATTAGATTTGAAATGTTTACCTTTAACTCTCATAAGAATATTCTGCATTTTGAAGTGGACTTCAGAATGCCTATCTCTTCGCTAAAAAGCAAAACTAAAGTCCGAATTTTGAAAATATGTATGGGACATAAGCGCCACCTTACAAGAAAGTTGTTATCCATTCAAAGATGCCGTTCAATATCTATAAGAGATGTTAGGTGAACATGAATTACCGTGCATGAAAGACAAGTTCATAGTATCAACCAGTCAATCTACTCATCGGTTAGACTTTTAACAATTCAACTGGTTCGGTTATAATAAATCGATTTGTTTTGTGCGAAATTTTGGTGTAAATATTATAGCATAAATATATATATATATATATATATATATATATATATATATATATATATATATATATATATATATATATATATATAT
>NW_018109773.1:0-1855 GCF_000183805.2 Loa loa | reverse complement strand
ATAATCAATATTCGATTGTTTGCTTTTCTTTTTTTTTTTTTTTTTAAATTTTGCTTCCTTTCATATAAATGTAAATTTTCATGTTTGTTTCACTCAAATTTATCAAATTTTTTTTTTTAAACAAATTTTTTTTAATTAATTTATTTTTTTTTTTTGAAATTGTTACTTTTTATTGCTTCACATTTATATATCTTTGAAAACGGCAATATATAAGCCCCATCACTTTTTTTTCTCATTAAAATATTCTATGCAATTTGTATTTTGTAATTTGTATTTTCAGCACTTTTTTTTTTTGCATAGAAATTATAAAGTACAGTAAGATTTCAAAATACAAACAATAATGATAAGTGATATTGATTGAATGGAATGAATTAAATATTTATGGATGAATAATCGATCGATCGATCGATTGATTGATTGTTTAACTGATTGATTGAATGGGATGAGTTAAAAATTTTTGGGTGAATGATCGATCGATCGATTAGTTGATTGATTGACTGGTTGATTGATTGATTGGTTTATTGATTTATTGGTTGACTAATTGAATAATTATATGATTACTCGACGATCACGCAAAGATTACACAGATTATAAAAATCAAAAATTTCTTTTTTCTTTTTTTTTTTTTTCAATGATCACACAAGTATCTATTACCAAAGTTTTATTTCACTGTATTGAATAAAACGGAATAAAAGTGAATGAAGAATTAGTTAATTGAATAATTGAATAATTACTTGGTCATTCGAGTTTTCAACGATCATACAAGTTTTAATTATTCAAATTTCATTTTACTGCAACTATAATCGATGAATACAGTAATACTTCAACATTGTACAATCAATGATGAATGAAATGAAATGGAATAAAAAATAACTGAATGTTAAATTGATTGATAAACTGATTATATGGCACATTTATCACATCCATTAGGCTTCTAATTTGTTGCATTTATAAAATCAAAATTTAGCTTATACTTGGTAATTTAACATTCCTAATATTAATTGATATTATAATATTGCTTTTGCAAAGTTTTTTCCTTTTCCTTTTTGTTTAGTTTTAATTCATTTCTTCGCTTTTTTTTTCAAAATTTATCGTAAGAAATTTGCAAATTTAATTATATATTTTTGAAAAAATTTCATTTTTTTGAATTGCAATGATTTTTTTTGAATTTTTTCATTGAAAAAAAAAGTTTAAAACTTACTCCTTCTTGTGAACTTTTTTTTTTGTCTGATAAAAATCGTCAAATAATAAAATGCAAATTTTGAAAACGAAATGAAATAAATTTCAATAATGTGAAAATTTCAATTTACATAGCAATATTTTTTGTATTCTGCATTGCAATTGGGAAGGAAAATTTGACAAAAATGAAAAATTTTAAATAAATACTTAAACAAAGAAATGAAAATAACAGAAATTGAAATAAATATTAATTTCGGTGCAATTTCATCCTAATAAATATGTAATCCTTTTTCTCTGTTTTATTTTTTTTCTCATTAATTTATACTTGATAACATCGTAACGAATTTAATTACTGTATTGCAAATAAAGTTTACCCAATATCTTCCCTGGTCCTATTTCTTTTTTTTTATGATCTGGCTAACATAATTAGGTTAATTGAATAATAACCTTTCCATTATTGATGAAAATAAATATGTTCAAATGATAAATTTGGCTTAGATAACCGGAAAATTTTTCCGTTCCGTTTTTTTTTTACTTCTGTTATTGTATACAAATTACGTTTTATCAATTTTTATTCTACACGAAAAAAAAGAAAAAGAACAAAAATGCAAATTTTTCAGTATCACAAGAAGTAAACAACAACAGCAAATGTATATATATATATATATATATATAT
>NW_018109772.1:0-1856 GCF_000183805.2 Loa loa | reverse complement strand
CTCTCTCTCTCTCTCTCTCTCTCTCTCTCTCTCTCTTTCTCCCTCTTTCACATGTAACCTTTCAGAAGTTATTTCAACTTGATTCATAATTACTTATCAAGATTACTTCTTCAACTGTCCCAATTTTGTGTAATATTGATAAACAATAATAAATTGATAATCTATATTGGAAAATTGATAATCAATAATAAATTCACTTTGCCTCATTCCAAATCGTTCTTCAATATTTTTTAAAGAAAAAAAAAAGTACAGACTATAACCATTTTAGTGACTTTTAACCTTTTTGTCATTTCTTATAATTCTTTTTCTTTGCCGAAAGTATTCATTTTAATCATTGATTATCAAATTTTTATGATAAAACTATTTCCAACAATGAATGCTTCCAAAATGCTAACGATAGCTAATTTGTAATTTGAATGAATCAATTAGCCGAGATTATTATGCTAATATCTCATAAAATGTTACATTGATTTTTTGATCGATCAGCTCGAATAATTTACAACATATGCGTGTGAATAATGTTGTAAATTATTTCAATTTTTATTTATTAATAAGAATGAAAATGAAAAAGAAATTTTGAAATAATAACACAACAAACATGCAAAGAAGAATAGCTGGTGATGTCAAAAAACTGACGACAATTGCTAATTGTCGCCAATTTTGGCTATAATATGCCATCGTAGCTAATAATATTACATTTGGTGAAAATGAAATAAGTGTTGTAACCCATACACGGTCTCTTTTGGGTAACATTTCTACCACATATACAAACAAAGCACTGAAAAAAAAAAAACAAATTTCAAATTAAATTTTTAAATTTCAAATTATTTGATTTTATTAATTTCATTAAAATAATTTTTCCTAAATACGAATGCAATAAAATATTTTCATTTTTCAAGCTATTTTTTTTTCAATGAAAAATTTTATTAATATTTAAATTTTAAAATTATTCCTTTCTTAGAATTAGCATCAAATTTATTTTGAAATTATTCATTTTAATCAATCTAATGGAAAAAAAAAAACAATAAGAAGACCATTACGCTATTTGTCCACCATTAAAAAGTCCAATAATGGTACGGTAAATGGTAGCTGTAAGTAAATCTTTTGAGTAAGCTGATATCAATCCAAATATAATACATCCCGTAACACCAAATAACAAAGTCTAGAAAAAAACAGCAACGAATAATTTTATCGAAATAATAAATGAACTGAAATTAAAACATGAAATAATAACAAATTTTAATTTTATGATATACATTTTCACTTTTTGATTTTTATAATTTAGAAATTTTAACAGTTATAAAATATGAGAAAAAATGTAATTTTCTTTTAGATTGATTTCAATTTCTGTTTTTGATTTCTATAATTTGAATGACAAAAAATATGATGCATCATTACTAATTTCCATCATTTTCAGTCATTCTATCATATATGATATAAGCATAATTAACTGATAATTATTTCCCAAATGCTAATAACATTTTCCGGTTATCAAAATCATATAATTTCTTTTTTCTTTCTCCTTTTTTCAGTTATCAAAATGACATCCTTTTAATCTTATCATATAAAAACTAGTCTACCAATAATTTAACTAATTAATTGACATTTAAAAATAAATGACTTATACCGGTTTTCTTCCATATAAATCGCTGAGTTGTCCAAAGATAAGTGATCCAACAACAGCACCAATCATTTGAATCGATATGCTATGCTTCACATATTTCGAATTATGACAAACATATTCAAAACTGTAAATTTTATCAATTTACTGTAAACTGTAAATTTTATCAATTTATTGTAAACTGTAAATTTTATCAATTTACTGTAAATTGATAAATTATCAATATTTAAAATTT
>NW_018109771.1:0-1856 GCF_000183805.2 Loa loa | reverse complement strand
ATATATATATATATATATATATATATATATATATAATATATATATATATATATATATATATATATATATATATATATTCATGATTACCGATCTATTGATAAATATAGAATATACAAATCAACATACAGACCCACGATAACAGACTGTCTGTCAAACTAATGATATACCAACACACCTATCCATAGCTGAATTAACCACTTATGCTAATTGTAAATGCGAAAAGAATCATTTCATGAAAATTTAAAAAAAAAAAAATAGATAAAAACAACCGTCATTGATTACGTTTTTTGATTGCTTAATTTACATACACCATTCAAATAATACCAAATAACAACTAATTAACTCATTAATTCTCTTTTAAATTTTACTAAAAAAACAAATTCAGTTAAAAGAAAATAAAATGAAATAATTTTTGCAATTTCCATTAATACTACCAAAAAATTGAATGTAAATTATTCTACAATTTTACGACAAAAAAAAAAAATTATCAAAATTTGTTGTATATCTGAAAGAATTTCTATGCAAATATGAATAAAATGTATGTTAAAATATGTTTTACATGTATGATTGTAAGAAGTGTCCGATATGTTAACACTTAAGTTTATCAGCCTTTATCTTGTCATTGCTCATTATTATCATTTGACGATGATATCAGCTGAATTGAAATTAAATATTGTTAGTTTTGTTAAAATTTAAACAGTTTCGAACAATATTTGCAGTTATAATGCTCGATGAGAAAAACTTTCACAGATTATTTTTTTATGAGCCAAGAAATTTTTCATTAGTTGATTAAAATTAATGTTTATTAATTGATTATTACTTACGTTATTTTAGCAAAATTTTCGATTTACTTTTACAAATAACTCCTCATTATTTCTATTTTTAATTCCTTCATTGCATATCTAATGATTCATTCCTGTATTAACTTCTATGGTTTACAACAAAATCATAAGAGAACAATTTCTTGTTGTCCAATAATCTTTTTCATTTCTTTAATTATTGTCCATCACTCTTTTTAATTTAATCAATTTACAAAAGAAAGACTTTCATTTCATCCCGATGAATTCTTATTTCAAAGTCAAACAGCAACTTTAACCGCGGGGTAAAAATGATGCAGTAACAAGTTCTTTATCAGCAACTACAACAATCTCTTCCTTCCGTCGTAAATTTCCTTTCCTCTGTACCTCTTAATTGATAAAGAGATGAATATCGAACAAGTCAAAAGCTCCTTTGGTCTTATCTTTTTGTGATAAAATTTGTTTTTTTTTTTGAAACCGAATTTCATCCCATTTTTTCCGTTTTTATCTTTCCTTGGATCATCTTTGATCACTGTTTACTGACAGAATAAAAGGATGAACTGTTATTTGTTAAAATATAAATATTTCGGAAATCTTTAATGCTTTGATGCTTTCGGCGATATGGTGATGACAAAGTAGCCATTTGTCAACGATGGGCAAGTTGTTATGCAATCAGTGATACGTTAATAATGATTTTGAACAAGATTAAAACAGGCTTTTCTACATTTTATATTCTAGAATGACCAATGATAACATGGAAGAGAGGGAGAGAAGACCAAAAAAGTGGCTTTCGTATTCTCTGATTAAATATTTTATTATTATTATTATTATTATTATTATTATTATTATTATTATTATTATTATTATTATTATTATTATTATTATTATTATTATTATTATTATTATTATTATTATTATTATTATTATTATTATTATTATTATTATTATTATTATTATTATTATTATTATTATTATTATTATTATTATTATTATTATTATTATTATTATTATTATTATTATTATTATTATTATTATTATTATTATTATTATTATTATTAT
>NW_018109770.1:0-1858 GCF_000183805.2 Loa loa | reverse complement strand
ACAAAAAAGGAGTGATTCAAAATAAATTTAGATGTAGAAGAG
This sequence comes from Loa loa, assembly GCF_000183805.2. Lineage (NCBI taxonomy): Eukaryota > Metazoa > Nematoda > Chromadorea > Rhabditida > Onchocercidae > Loa > Loa loa. The sequence continues at coordinate 1,816 of NW_018109770.1, read as the reverse complement.
TAAGAGCACTGTAAAATACAATTAAGCCTAGATTCAATCCAATCGGTGAACTTTTTATCTAACGATTTTATCCAATTTCGTAAGCTGTTTTTATGAGGAGCTTTAAAAATATTTCCTTCCAGCATTGCAGATCATTACTAAAAAAGGTGACATTAATTATATCGAAGAAATCAAAATGAATTGTGATTGTGTAGGCATCATTACTGTAATGACCATTGTGTGACCAGTTCTAAATTTGCATGATATTTCGAGCTATTCTTGCTCCGTCAAATTTGCTAATTTCTTCGTCTTTCACGTCTTTTGAATCCTTAATTTTTAAATTGAAATTTTGGTACCATTTTTTGCACAATACATTTTGTCTAAATTTTGTCTTTTGATGCTGCTACAAAGTTTCTGTTGAAGGCTTTTATTCAAAACGACTACTCTATTGTAGAATTTGTAAAAAAAAAGAAAAAAATCTATAGAGTTTCAATTACAGTTTCAATAAAGCCAGATATCTAACTAAAAAGCGTAATCAACGGAATGAATGTGCATAAGAATATGATATTGCTTGATAGTGACTACTGGTTACCATTTCATTTTGATTTTACCATTTCTGATTCTGATTCTGACTCATCTTTTATGCGACATAAGATGTCAAACTACACAGCGATATATTGATATTTTAATTCAGCCAATGTTTAACATCGTAAGCCAGAAATTTTATCAGTGTATTAGTAATTTGTTAATTAATGAAAACAAAATTTGAGGAATTTATACACTTTACTTTATGTTAAAAGTTATTACTGATACAAGCTCACTTATGGTAATTTTGGGATCACCAGATCATTTTATTGGAAAGCTGACTTGAATGTATAAAATTCTAGCTTGGCCTCTTCTTTCATTTGTGTCTTTATCCAATTTTACAATAGCTTTACAATTTTAATTGTTAACGTGTGAGAGCTATGTTGAGGATATTTTTTGGAAAGTATTTATTTCATTCAAAAGCAAAAAAAAGTAAGCATTCACAAAGAATTGCATATTTTATTGGATTTCAACAAAAACAGCTTTCAAAGTCATCATGTATTGAAATGAAAATTCAATAAATTCAATGTTTCTTGTCTTTTTGTTGACATTAAATGGAAATATGTCATTAGATAATAAAAGCAGTTGATATGATTGCTGAGAGGATCCAATGTAATAAAAGTCACATGAAGATTATGAAACAAAACTTCAGAATATAAACATTTTACAATTCAAAGGGCATATAATGGAAGATGGAAGAAATAAAAAAGGAATAAGACGAATTTCAATTGTACTTTTTGCTCTAAATCTTGTATAGCTAATTGATAATTCAATGATTAATTCATTTCAACTTTTTGATTTATGTATGACTTAGTAACTACATATCGTCAATGTTTATCTTAAATTATTCATTTTAAACATTATTATAAGGCGAAGAGTATGTTTGGTAATTTTGCAGCACTTCTTTTGTCATTTAATTTTCGTCGTAAAATAAAGTGTTGAGAAGGAAAAGAGATAGCAATGATAGGGTAGAATCGATGAAAATGTTGGAAACAGGTTTTTCTCGAGAATGTTTGATAACAGAATGGGCAGCATCATGTTGTTGCTATCAGATGTTTGTGGTATCTATCTTTTGATAACTTTATTGTACTCTAAATGAGCGTTTACATAATGACTAATTAGTGTATGGAGGAGAAAAATTAAGTGCGTTTTTATTATCAACTATAAATGTTTTATCGAAGGGAAAATTTTCCACCCTTTCTTCTCGCTTTGATAAAACAAGAGTGCAGGCATACCTTACTCTTCCCTTTTT
>NW_018109769.1:0-1859 GCF_000183805.2 Loa loa | reverse complement strand
AAATCAATAGCAAACCCTAAGGGCAATGGCAGGTAATAATAATTAATAATAATTAATGATAATGACAATAATAATAACAATAATGATAATAATAAATAAATAAATAAATAAATAAATAAATAAATAAATAAATAAATAATAATAATATAGCCATTAATAATTAAATGAAATGTAGCCATTTGGATCAATTAGTTTTTTCCTATATCAAGTAACACTCGCGAATGTGTATGCCTTTGTTAATATTTTTTAAAATATGTTAGCTGAAAATGTTGCAACTTCAGCGTACAAAAAAGATAGCGAAATTCAGTTGCAAGCATTGTCAGAAAACCAAGAAATTTTTAATATTTTAAATATATTGCCTTTCTGAATATTGTACAGATTTTATATGCCTCTGTTTATTATTGTAACAATCTTATACGCCCTTGTCCGAATATTGTTAATGGCATGCCGCTATATATTACTGTAACAATATTAAGCCTTTAATCTCTCATACCGTTATTTACTGTGTTAACAATCATGTACGCCCTTGTTCTAGAGGTCATACATGCCTTTGTTCAAATGTTGTAAAGGTCATACATCTACTACACAAGCGCTGAAAACAGGAAGCCAGGGAACCACTCTTCCTTTTCACTTATGGATCAGCATCTTCTTCCGACTCCGTCAACCTTCTAATATTCACTGCTATCCTGATTAACCTGTTATCATATTTTCACTGCAAATCGACAGCCTGCTCACCGAACAACCAATCTACCAAATCAATCTATTTTCTTTTGAATTTATCTCAAGTGCCTGTATAATTTCAATTCATCAGTAGTCGAAATGTGCTACTAAAATAAATGTTCAAATAGGCATCGACGATTCGTTGAAGCAGCTATATAGAAAGTGGATCCGACTAATGGCTCTGATACACAAATAATTTGATCATTTTTTATGATCTGCTGGGTGCTAAGAACATGAGATAACTTAAGGAATCAGTAAACTTAATTTCTAAAAAATTACATGACAGAGATAAAAGAATGAGCAAACTGAACTTAAACTATTTGTTTTCCATATTGGATAAATTTTCTGAATCTCTGAGTGTTCTATAGACAGTGTTGCTCTATTTCTTGTATAAAATATCAGATCTATATTCGAATTAGAGTGCACATTGAATTGGGAAAAGTTCAGTTGGAAAAGTTTTAAATTTGCAACTGAGCAGCACATGTGACCAGCCGTTGTGGAACTTGTCGTCGTTAAAGTATCATTCAATGTTGCTGGGTTGATGAATCGATCAGTTTCCACGAAATTTGAACTTGATGTAAACAGAAATGAATTATTTCTCAAATCAATTTTCAAACTGGACTAAATTCCGAAGAAAAATGAATGGACAATAGGAAAATCAGTTAAAGAATTTATTGAAATTGGTAAACACTTCAGCAAATTAATGATCTGCAGCTGTCGGAAAAACCGTGAGAATTTATCATACATTAAATGCTTGGAACATTTCTAATGACTCATCACTGCATTATTCACCAAATCACATTCCTCAAAATTATCTCCCATACGTTTCTTTGTTATCTTTGTCTAACGGAAATACACATTTTTACCGTTTCCTTTGTATCTAAAGGAATACCTTCTAACGTTTTATGTAAACCACTCCTTCTTTATATATATATCCCTTTTTTGTATAAAGGTTTGGTCTGGACTAGTGCTCTTCTATAGTATTCTTATAACAGCCTTTGACTCACGGGCAAGCGATTTCTACTCGTTATTCTTCAATAATCCTCCTGATCAACCCTGTATTATATCAATAAAGCGGTAAAATTTACTCTGCGTCCTCACAACGTATATTCGACGTCTTCACAAGGTAAGCCTTTAAT
>NW_018109768.1:0-1861 GCF_000183805.2 Loa loa | reverse complement strand
TAGATTTAGGTGAAATATGTTTTCAGGAAGTATTGATCAGTTAAGGTCGGATATGTTTCGATAAGTTAATCTGCCTAGGATTATATTTCAGGATATGTTCCAATTAAGTAGTAATTTATTAGATTTGGATTATGTTTCCAATTAAGTATTAATCCATCAGATGGATATGTTTCACTACTTATTGATCCGCTAGGCAGAATATCTTTCAATAAGCATTGATTGTTGGGATATGTTCCAATAAGTATTGATTGTTGGGATATGTTCCAATAAGTATTGATCCATCAGATGGTATGTTTCACTAGGTATTGATCCGTTAGATAGGATATATTTCAAGTATTGAATTACTCAATTATATCTGTCTTCAAATGATTCATTGGAAGAAAATTTTCACAATACTGAATGGATCAAAAATTGAACGAAAATTTGAATTCATCGATTCTTGTTATAAATTTTAAAAATTTTCTTTTAAAATAACTAAATAATTTTTGAAATAATAAAATTAGTTTATTCAAAGTGTTCGTAATAATTTTTAAAAAATTGATAATAAAAATGTCGCGTTAAAATGAATTATGTCATCTATTTCAATATATTAACATATAATTAATTAGTTACTCAGTTAATTGTTTATTAAAAATGGCAACAATTAATTGAATAATTAATTAATTATATATTAAGCGCAAATATTCAATCATTAACAATTTCTCGTTTGCTTTTTATAATTGAAAGGATGAAATAATATTGAGTGAGTAATAACGAATAAAAAATAATAAAAAAAAAAAATTGGTAAAGAAAAATTTTAAAGAATGAAATATTCTCAATGTTTAAGAAAAAAAAAAAAAAGATTAATGCTTATAAGAAATGTTGCATTACGCAAATAAGTTCCATTTAACCAAAAAAGTTTAGAAATTATTGAAATAACTAAAATTAAATCATTTAAACTTTTTGGCATAACTTAAATTGAATCATTTTAAATCTTTTGAAATAACTGAAATTAATTCATTTAAAACTTATTGAAATAACTGAAATTAAACCATTCAAAATTTTTGAAATATGTAAGATTAAATTTTATAAAATTTTTTAAAAATTAAAAAAAATTTTTATAAAATTAAAATAAAATTTTTTGAAATAACTAAAATTAAATCATTCAAGATTTTTCGAAATTACTAAACTCAAATTATTTAAAACTTTTCATAGTAAATCTTAATGATATATTTCTTCAATCCTTCGGCTATTATATTTTAATTTTAAAACAAAGAAAAAAATTTGAATTCAATTTTTGATTTTAATTAATTAGCATTATTAAACAGTAAAAATGTTTGCATTTCCATTACCAGCATGTAATGTGTTTGTCATCAAAAATTTCAACCAATTAGCGCTTGCTTTAATTCTTGTTAGCAAAAACTTTTGCCTAAAAATAATTTAAAAATGAATCAACAACATTTTGTGATAAATAAAGTTTAAAAAAAAGAAATTGTTGATGATGACATATCAAAATAAAATTTTCTATTACATTTTCTTCTCTTACAATTTTATTTTTCTTTCAGTAGAAATAATAAAGTTTTAATTTTCATTGATTTTTTATTGTAAAACCTTAATTAATAAATTCTTTAACTTTTTTTTTGTAAAAAATTACTAATTAGCGTTGATAATTTTTGCATTTTATTGCTACCAAATTTCATATCTTTAACTTTTTATTAAAAATTATTATGAATTTCGTCAGTTGCATTTGATTAATAATGAAATAATTACAATTATTTTGTAATTGCAAAGATATGTAATATTATAAGCTATCGTAAACAAAATAATAAATTATAGTTTTGATTAATTTCTGAGAATTTAATCAATCAAAAAAAATTTTTCG
>NW_018109767.1:0-1862 GCF_000183805.2 Loa loa | reverse complement strand
AGGTTAAAATAAGCAAAAAAAAAAAAAAAATAGGAAAGACCATACCTTTTAGCTGATTTAGCCTAAAAATAAGCAAAAAAAAAAAAAAAAATGGAAAGCCATACCTTTTGCTGATTTGCCCGCAAAACACGATCATATGCATTCAATTCCAGTACTCTGGACATAAAAACACGCTGCTGTGTTTCGACATCAAGTGTTAAACGATTTATAAGTTGCTCCAGTTGTGCAAATGTGACTGGTTTATCAGATCTGCAGAAATTAGTTAACGGGTATATATAATGGAAACAACTGAGACTTGTAACTTGTATACCCCTAACAAACGAATACAAAAAATGATTCTGTAAAAACAAAAATGAAGGGATCGAATGTCAAGTTAAAATACTTCTGGTTACTAAGAAAGGAAAACTCGCCATACTAATCAAATCCACATCTCTGTCTACACTTCAAATTATTGCTAACAGCATTTGCAGCGCTTTATGGAGGAGCCATTTCTAGATGTTCAGTTTTTAAAAGCACAACAACTAATCTGCGGCTGACTTACCTCTTTCATCCATTTCTTCCTTATATCTTCTTCGTCCACAAATCGAAACTTCAATTATAACATGGAACAAATATAACTTACGTAATAGCAGTAGCAGCAGGAATAGCGCCAGCTAAAGCATTTGAAGTTATTGTTGAAGCTGCAGTTGTAACTGTTACGGCAGAAGCAGCTGGTGAATTAGCTGCGATTGTTTTCGATGAATATAGTAATGAAGGCAGTGTTGAACCGGTTGATGTACTTGTGGTAGGCATAGTTGTGGTAGATTGTAAAAAGGACGTCATAATTGGCAACGAAGCAGAACTTACTGCTGTTGTTACCATTGCTGCTGCTGTTGTTGCTGTTAATTGTCCACTGCAACATATCAATGATCAATGGCTTAGTGAAATCAAGAAAGATATAATATATTTTAAAGACAAAAAGGAGCTCAAAAGACTGCACAATATTTGGCCCTGGTAAAAAATTTTATCAAAAGATTAGAAAAGAAAATTAAGCAAAATATCCTAGAATGCCTGATTCTCAAGCATATGTTTCAAACCAGACTATTCTAAACTACTTATAAATTCAGTTCAGACCAATTTAGCTACAGCATAAAAACATGTACAAGTTGGTAAACACTTACAAGGTAAAGTCATTAGCTGTTACGGTAGTCATACCAGTTGCAGTCTGCGGCATAACTCCAAATAATGGCACTGCCGAAGCGGTTGAAGTCATGCTGAAAGGAAATGAAAAGTGGCGATTATACACAAGTAGGGAATTTTAAGAAATTTTTTAGCAAAGGTCACGAACAATAACAACGATACGTGGCAACACTGTACACATTACTAACAGAGTATAAAAACAGTCCGAAGGTTTAATGAAAATACTGACAAGTGCTTTTATACCACAAGTTCAACTTTTTGACGTTAAAATCAAACTCGAATGAAAATAATGACCATATTGCGACGAGGAAAAATGGTTTTGCTGTATGAATTTATGACTTAAATTTTGCAAAGTCTTATGATTTAAGTGAAACTAGAAGAGTCAACTACACTCTTGAAGAGAATGAGTGAGGAGCAGCGCAAAAGCAGTAATAAATAAATAAATGGATAAATAAACAAATGAATAAATAAATTAATTAATTAATCAGCTAATTAATTAAATAAGTGAACAAATAAATAAATGATTGATTAATTAATGAAAAATAAATAATCGAATAAATATTGAATAAATAAATAAGTAAATATATATATATACATATATGTATATATATATATATATATATATATATATATATATATATATATATATATATATATATATATATATATATATATACTATATA
>NW_018109766.1:0-1863 GCF_000183805.2 Loa loa | reverse complement strand
ATTATTATTATTATTATTATTATTATTATTATTATTATTATTATTATTATTATTATTATTATTATTATTATTATTATTATTATTATTATTATTATTATTATTATTATTATTATTATTATTATTATTATTATTATTATTATTATTATTATTATTATTATTATTATTATTATTATCATTATTATTATTATTATTATTACTATTAATTAGTGTCACAATTACTGTCACTATTATTATTAGCACTGCTACTATTATTACTGTTACCATCGATTCTATTTTTGTTTCGTGTCTTATTGACATTTTATTTCAATGACAAGTAAAAATTTGAATGCCCACCTACTGTATCTTCTCTTATAACTGATCTATTTATCTTTGCACTTATATTGTTTGTAGATATGAGAATTGAACTTGTTTTAACAAATTCTTTAATTTCATACAATTTTAAGGAGGGGATATTATGAAGACCGAACTATTTTTTCGAACATTCATATACATATATTTCCAAATTTGCAAGATGCAAACCCGGGAAACTCACTGGATTACTGAAATAAATATTTGTCTTAAATGGAAAGGAAAATTCTTAAAATTTTTATTTCTCATATTTGCATAACTTTTCATAACCGGATAAATCATTCCGTTTTTCGTTTCCATTGATTCATTTATTTATTTATTTATTTTTTTTGTTTATTTGTTCTGAGAAATTGAATTCATTTTTCGCTTAGAATAAAATGAATTAAGGAAAAGGAATGAAATTTTGATTTATTTTGATCAATTTCAAATAATCACAGAAGGCATGTCCTGAGCCTTTTTTTTTTTTTGATTTAGGAAAACCGGAAATCTTTGTGAGAAATGAATTGTAATATATAGGCTACATGAGGATTTCTAAAGAAAAAAAAAATGTCTCTGGTTATTTGAAAAAAAAATAAAATTCCATCCATTTCAATGTAAATAATTTGTTCACCTTCTTCAGTCCCCCAAAAAAGAAAATTCGAAAGTTTTCTTTTCCATTCGCCAATCCCTATTTTCGATTCAAATTACACCTTCATGCTTATATTATCCATCCAAATAAAGAGATAGTGGAAAAAATACGACAGGTAAACAAACATTTTCAGGTAATTGACCAGAATGAAAATTCAAAAAAATTAATAACTAGGTTGAATCATGGTTGAACTGTGCAAAGGAAGGAACAAATAGCAGTATGTTGACCTAAAATTCAATTTCTTGCTTTTAAATCTTATTTGAGAAATTTTTCCTATCATTGCTTCTGTTAGCAATGATATTAGGTATACGGTGACAAAATAACAACATGGACAATTAATCAATTTATTAAGAATTCGGTTTCTCGTATTTTCTTTCCGATATGAAAATGCTGTGAAGACGACTTTTTTTTTTTTTCACCAAAGATTTCATGTTATTTGATTATTTCATATGAAGTTTTTGGAAAAGAAATGGAAAAAGGTGAATTTTTCATTTAATATTTTAAAACATTGAAAAATTAGGTTACGGTAGTAATTGTGAAATCGACTTTAAATTATATCGTAATTTCAACGATTTTCTCATTGAAATTGGAAAGTAAAATGGCGATATTTTAAAGTAAATTAAAAAGTTTGCTAAATTTTAGGGTGGAAATTTTTATATTTTATTTCAAGCTCATCTCAAATTCTCATATTTTACACCATAGATTTTCATGAAAAAAAAAAATTACTCCAAGAAAAAAAGTTTAAATGTAAGCTCAATTTAAGCTTAAAAACTTCAAGCTCATTAATTTCATTTTTGCTTATTTGTTTTGTTCTACACTTAACCTCAGCACATTAAGTATGCCCAACTCGTATCAAGCAATTGTTGTTCTTTAGCACCTTTTTTTTT
>NW_018109765.1:0-1863 GCF_000183805.2 Loa loa | reverse complement strand
CCGCTCATTTTTAATCATGACGGAGTTTTAAAAAGCTATCCAGATCCAAAGCTGGTTAATACTTCTTTCATTAATTATTTAGTTCGACATGTTCCTCAAATTTTCATTCTAATTTCACGTTTCAGGAAACTTTTCTTTCTTTCCTCATCCAAAAACTTGCCAGTTTTTTTTTTTTCAAGTGAGATTTAATAATTGAGGGATAAGATTACCTAAGAGCAACAGTCATTTAATTATTTCGTTATCCTAATCACAAGACTTTTTTGGACAAAAAGATCTAAAACGTTCTTCCATAGTCAGTTTGTAAGTCCATGGACAAATTTCTATTCCATAAAAAAAGAAAGAAAACCGAAACTTTTAGAAGTTGTGTTTTAACTTGCGAACAATTCCGACTTTGTTCAAAATAGATATGAAAATGACAGTATTTTGTCATTGTGTTGCATTCTGCATGCGATAACTTCCATATTGTCATGAAATGGCAAAACAAAAAACCAGACATTCATTTCATGCATTCAGAAAATGGAAACTTGTCCCACTGATTGATAATCTCTGATAGGTGAACAATTTTCATCAGTTTCTTAATGTGTTATTTTAAGGTTAGATTTGACAACTATCGTGGAAACTTACAACCATATGAAGGTGTCGAGAGCCAATGGCCACTTCATCTTCGAAATGGCCGAACATTGTTTTATAATGAAATGTTTGTTCCACGTATTTTTAATTCATCGTCGTCCGTTTACTCCAGAACTTATGTCGTGCTAAAGAAAGTTCTCAAAGTATTCCTTATCACTGCAACTTGCTTGCTTGCCTTGTTTATCTGAAGTTAAATCTGTGATATTATTTACATGTCTTCAATTGTTTTAATTTGGCACAACCCTACTAATCCATTGTTTTGGATTCAGTCATTCAGTCCACTGAAAACTTGTTTATAAAAACTTTAATACCTGTTATTTTCAAGGACTGGAGCTATCGAGATGAAATACGAAATTATCAAGTTAGTAATCTCCTTTCTTTTGTAATTTAAAAAATTTCAATTACTGAACTGGGAAAGAGCAATTGAAAAGAGCTGGTAGAACAGAAATAAATAAATGAAGCGGAAGTAAATCCTGATTTTTGGGGCAGGCGACCGAAACAAATCTCTTTGAAGCTTCCGAGAATAAGATAGATATCGAAAATGTGCCAGGTATCCTTACGAGTCAAAATAAAAAATAGCAATGTTAACTTATCGTTGTATTTCACCAGTTATTTTTTCAGTTCAACACAGAAAACCATTGCCCATACAAAAGTATTAACTAATTACGGCAATTATGTAAAGGCGCTTTCATACTTTCCTATTGAATACATCGAAGATGAGTATGTTACACATCCACCTCATTCGTTTTCACTTATTCTGGATTTCAATGCCATCATTTGGCAGTAAAACAAATCACTTAACACTTAAAAATATGCATATGAACTTTGGTCTATTAGCATTTTAAACAATCATAAACTGAAAAATACAATTGAATATGTAGACAGTAAGAAGTAACCGCTGATAAACAACTTCTGTTAAGACTGTTGTCATTTAAGCTAATTCCCTAGTTGCGATTTAAACCATTGAATTATTTCAGATATATGGGAACGTTCCGTAAAGAAACGGCGAAATTCCCGATATCTTTCTATGGAATAATCAACTGTACTGTTTTTGTGATAATGAAATTTGAAGATTTCGAGAAAGTAAATCTTGAAGGCAGTGGTAAGCATTTCGATATCATTCTGATATGGAACATTATGGAATACAAAATAGAATGCTTTGTTTGATATTCTTGTCAGGACAATTCAAATTCTTTAAATGTAATATTTCTGAGAATGGACAAGATTCCTTAC
>NW_018109764.1:0-1863 GCF_000183805.2 Loa loa | reverse complement strand
CAGTGATTGGGAATTTGAAAATGGGCTTGAATGTTTGTTAAATGAAATAAACTTGGGTGATAATGGAGAACTAGAAGATAGTGAAATTTTGTCATATGCCGCTGGACAAATACGAGAATGGCGAATGGGAATTGCGATGAATGAAGGAAAAATAAGACAAATAAATCGTGATATACAACAATTAAATGATAAAATTGTCGTTCGTTCTTCTTTTCGTTTTGTTTTTTTTTTGTATTTGTTTAAAAAAATTAAAATTAAAATTTTATATGAAAGGTTTTCTGCGGAAGATAATTTATAGCAGATGTTTTATTTTTCAATTTAATTCAAAATTGCTAATAGGTTATGTTCGTATAATTATTAATTGATTTCGTTTTTATTCATGTTAAGGTATACTTAATGATTGTTCGAAATAACTTCATTGTATGTCTTTTCATTTATTTAGTTGCACATATATGAATCCGTAAAGCCACAACAAACAATTATGAAATTATGACACTTGAAATTTTGAGGTATTAAAAATGTGAATCAGTTCAAGAAGAGGTGGAAAAAGTAGCTTAAAATTAACTTTTATTTTTACAGATCACTCCAAGCTTCTTTACCATCATCATCACGAACTGCTACAAGTACGATCAGTCAGAAAGCTGAGATGGAACAATTTTTAGAACGATATACAAAGGAAAGGGCACGTCAGGATTACCGTTTTTGGGTTGTAAGTTTTTGTATATAGTCGACTTTCACATGTATAATGCGATTGTTATTTTGTTGTGAATAAATCGAGTTTCAAATGACCAGTAAAAGAGAAAGAAAAAATTGTGAAAATTTGAAATTGCTTAAATAAGTCATCGTTACATTCAATTATTTATTTCCATTTATTCGCCAGGTAATATCGGAGTAAAAGACGACCAAATTACGTCGCATTTTAGCGCATAATCGGATAAAGTATATTGTTTGTTGAAGATAACAGTTTAAGATAAATAATAATGGATTAGTTTATGTTTATTATTTATGAAAGTTATTTTCAAACAGATGTAAGATTTTCAGATGGCGAAAAATGATGCAACCACTGATGGAGACATTAATCGAAAGACTTAGTCAACTACCGTCGGATAGAGCCTTAGCTGAAACGAGTAACTGGTTGCAGGCGAATTTCCAACTGTCCACTGTGAGAACGAATGCTTCATCGATGTTAATATATTTGGCAACACATGCCGGTATGTTGAACGATCCGAATGCACTGCAAGAATACATTCAAAAGGAATTGTCGCAATAATAAATGTAACAGACTATGTCATCTGATTGACATTATCATAGATCGAATTTCTAACCATTGTTAAATGATGCAGTAATAGGTCATCCAAATTTGGTAGGCAGTGGTATATATGAATGACCAGCATTTACTTTTGGTATTTTTTGAAAAGTGAGATGAAAGGAGAAGATTGAAAAAAAGAGGCATCAGATTTGAAATTTTTCTGCTCCTTCTGAGTTTCCAAGGTGTTAACTCTTAATCTTTTTTCCTTACCGAAATATATTTTCTCACTTTAATCGATCTGAGTCTTTCGTCATTTCATCTTCATTAACATATTGTTGTCATCAAAATTGTCAGGTTGCATATGTTTCCCACTTTAATGTCGCATAGTTTTGCCGTTGTTGTTGGGTTTTAGATAATTTAGACCTGAAAATAATAGGTGCTAGCTTTTCGCCCAAACAATAATATCATTTGAATTTGTGTAAGCAAAAGATTTTGAAGAAAATATGTTTGTCCTGATTGAGTTTTGCTGATTCAATAAATTTTCACGGAATCCCGATTGAAGCAATCATTCTGAATCTGTGATCAATGTGTACTGTCAATTGCCAGCATGTGTT
>NW_018109763.1:0-1864 GCF_000183805.2 Loa loa | reverse complement strand
GGCTTATCGTTGCATGCAACGATAATATCGTTGCTTAAATTAAACAAGTTGGATTAGAGAATTTGTCATGTCACATTTATACTTGTCATTTATTCATATATCATGTAGGTTATATGTCTAATGATCGTTATTATTCATACTTTACATTTTTCCACACTTCACGTAGCTTACGTCTTACAATCTCGTCATTATTTGCAACTTCACGTAGCTCACGTCTTACAATCTCGTCATTATTTGCAACTTCACGTGGATTACACTTATCATTACTCAAATATCGCATGCAGCTATCATTTAATATCGTAAATTTAACAAAGTTTATTGTTATTATCATTCCTAAAACAACGTAATATGATTTTTGATCATCTTTGAAAATATTTGAAAATGTAAAACTAATTACAGAGTAAATTTTCGAAATTTCATCGAAAAAAAAAAGGAAAAATTTTAGACTTATTTCAACTGTAAAAATAAATCATTATTTTAAATTTTAAATTAAACGAATTAAACTAAACATATATAATCATGTTTACGGGGGAGGGAAAAGTGATACATGAACAATAAACATTTTTCGTAATTTTCATTATTCCAATTATATGAAATAAGATATTTTCAAATTACAACTTGTTGTTTATTCTTATCAATAATAAGTAGCTTTTGTTAAGAATTAGCTACGAGTATTTAATCAATAATGTTAATTGATACTTCAAATTGTTTAAGAGAATACTTTCAATAAGATTATTTTACTAATTATAAAATCAATATTTTGTTAGTTGGAAACAAATTTTTGAAAATTATTAATAAAAATTGTAAATAAATAAGATTTGGAGAGGATAACTCATAAAATATATGTAATAAATTTGAATGAAATAGATAGATGAGGAATGATAGGATGTGATTGTGTTTTACATGAATGTTTCAAATAATCAAATTTAATAAATTAAAATTAATTGAATTAAATTTAAACCATTGTATGTGTAGCATTCTTTTTTTTTTATAGACTAGAAATTAGGAGGGAAAGGAAAGATTTTTTTTTTTCAAATTTTAAAATAAAACCTAATAACAAAGATATCGTTGTTTACTTAGATGGAATACACTATCCAATGATTATAATCTACCGGGTACTTATTAAGTGACATGTTGTACCTTCCTTACTATCCGATTATTTCATATAATATGGTTTACTGGTACTGGTTAAGCTAATATGGTCACACCTTTTGATGATTATACTGCATGATATGGCCAAATGGTACGGATTAAACGATATGCTGTACCATCCGACTATTCGATTATTCCGTAAAATATGGCTTATTTGGTAACTGGTTAAACAATATGTCACATCATCCGATGATTATTCTGTATAATATAGCCAAATGATACAGGTTAAACGATATACTGTACTTCCCTCCCCCTCCCCAAAACTATCCCAATTATTCCATATAAATGTGGCTTACTGGTACTAGTAAAAGTGATATGTTGCATCTTCCGATTATCCGTTTATTTCGGATGATCTGGCTTATATATTACTGGTTAAACGATATATACCGTAATTAAACACCCGAATAAAGTTAAATGTTTAATTTATCAAAAGTTTAATATGAATATTTCACTAATCGATTTTGATAACAAGAATGAAATGGAGGGATATTTTGAATGAAGAGAAAATTTAACTCAATTCCGAAATATATTAAAAAAAAATTAACTAAATCTTTGCCTATTCATAAACCATATTTTTTAAAAAAAAAAATTACTTCAAAAGGTAGGACAATTAATTTTGGGAAATCTTTTTTTTTTTCAAAATTTTTTTTCGAACTAATTTTTCAGGAAACCACAAATGAGCAATATAAAGAAATTTAACAATCTTTTTTTT
>NW_018109762.1:0-1864 GCF_000183805.2 Loa loa | reverse complement strand
CGTAGCATTATATATATATATATATTTTTTTTTTTTTTTGTTTTCTATAAGCTTATCTGTTTATTTTATGTGTCTGTGATATTATTATTTCTTATTAATTCTTAATTACATTTATGGTGTTTGTTTTTATGAAGTTTATTTGTGACCGGCAAAATGATCGGGATAGCAATAAGGTTTGTTCCGAATTTTGTGATATTCGAATAAAAACATGGTTTCTGATGTGGTGAAAAAGTTGGGAGATAAGTACTGTCGTATAACATCAAGTTATTGAGTGTATTGTGCCTTTTTTTTCAGTATAGTACCTGTTCGGATCACAAAAGATAAGTTTGTTATTTCACACATATTAAGGGAAACAGTTTAACACATGACATGAATTCAGGGCGGATGAGGTGACCAATAACCAAATCGGTTGATTAAGAAGTCTAACTTTAAGCACGATTACTAGATTTAATAAAGTATAACCAAGTGCAGTATGTCGGTAGTCGGTGGATACGTTTAATCCTGAAATTTTCAGTTAAAAGTGCACTGAAGGTCGTTTCTGATAGGGATTTATTATGTCACGCAAAGTTTATTAGGGAGTGGGGTTCTTCGCTTTTCAGTAGTAACGACCGTGAAGTGCGATAGTTCCTGGAGCATAGTTTCTGGTGCGAAAAGGGGTGTAAATATAGCGTGGGTAGTCGTCGTAATAAGTGAAGTATCTTCGATAGTAGAATGGTGAGTTGTAGTCGTACCTGAACATTTCGAATTTGAATCCGTCATTAATGAAAACAAGTAAATTTATAGTCTTAGTCGGAAGATTTCGAACACTAGTGGTTTCAACAGTAGTTAGCGCGTGAACTCTTACTACTTTCTTGTCACAATCCTTTTTTGGAAAGTAGCGTTAGATGACAAAAGCACTTTTTCTGTTATGGTCCCTTTTCTACTTGGAGAATTTACTGATGCTTTTCGTGTAAAGGCATTTCACCATTCCCACTATATTGGGATAAATTCAATTCTTTTAAAATCTTTTTGTAACCGAATGTGATAGGAAATATGGACTATGAATGCATATATTACTCTGGTTTTTCAGATTTAAGAACTGCAGTAATTTAATATTAAAATTACCAAAATCCTCTTTGTTTCGTCCATGTGGTATATGGTCCACTCCAGTAATGCGGATTGGGCATTATATCAGGATGGTAATAACGACGTGGATAGTATGAACTTTTGTAGATTGGTCTGAATCCACTATAACGATCATGCCAAAAGTCATCATACTGAAATAATTTCTGTGATATGTTGATGTACAAAAATTCCTTATGGATATGTTAGATTTAATTCCAATCAGGATTTTTGATCTTACCAAGTCATAGTCAGGCCAGAATGTATAGCCCCATTGAGGCTTGTATTTGTTGCTTTTTTTTTACATAATTCACAAGATCTGGCACCGATTTTGCCCGTGTTACCTGTAAATTGGAAATGGTGAATTTTAGTGAACATCAAAATGCTTTAATAGTCCAAAACATATGCAAAGAACCAAAGGCCTTTCGAAAGAAGCATTTTCCGGTTAGTTCCATTCGGCAGAATGAATGGTGTTTCAGATAATTTCTTTATTGTGAAATCCAACAACAACAAACAACAATAACAAAGATGACAACAACATCAACTATAACGACAACAACTGTAACGGCAACAACAACAACAACAACAAGAACAAGAACAACAACAACAACAACAACAACAACAACAACAACAACGACAGTAACAATCGTCAATGAACAATAATTGTCCAAACCGTTTTATTAATGGGATGAAGATAATGCGCAAAATAATTTGATACAAATCAAAACCAAAATAATATTGCTTCTCTGAAACCATCGAAAAC
>NW_018109761.1:0-1865 GCF_000183805.2 Loa loa | reverse complement strand
AATGCTGTTTTATGAGAAATCCCAAATAAAATTGCTGGAATGAAGCAGAATGCAATATATATATAGCAGATTTGATTTTTTTTTTGACAAACAAAATTAGAACGATAAAAAGAATGTGTGGTGCATACCTACTCCTGCTTGCATAAGTTGTATGTCTCTTTTTCCTCTGTCCTGTGCTTGATTTTGATTGGCAGCTTGGCAATAAATGATAAAAGCAATATATACTATCAACTTTGCCATATTTAAAATCGTTTGTATAATAATTTCGTTGTTTTCTAAAGACAAGTTTTACTTTGTTGAAAAATAGCAGCCATTTTAAAAAGAATCGTAATTAAACGCTTAATGACATTTTCTAAAACATTAGAAATGGGAAGTCGACAAGTATCTTTGGAACTTTTTGGCGTTTGCAAAATGTCTCGAATCCATTCCATGTCATTCAGCAAAACAACAACCGCAAAAAAAAAACTGATCAGAGCTCTCACTTCATATGACACAATAATGATCAGGTAAATGTTATTCGGCAAGTTATCGCCGTCATGGCAAGTACTCTGCATGTTAATCTTACAATTCATTGTATACAGTAAATTTATTCGTGAACAATATATCATTTAGATGAATAAGTTCTGAAGCAGTGTGGAGAAAGGTCAACATTAGCCTACGAAATCATTACTGATAAAACAGTGTCTAAAAGCATTTTTTAAACACTGAAAGAAAAAAAGAATGGCAGAACCATTAATGGTTGAAAACTTGACAACAACGCTTTTTATACTTCCGCAACGGAATCTTGGAGGACATCTTGCCCGATATTAGCGGATCAATGCTCTATTTTCCACATTTCTCGAGTGTAGCAGAAAGAGAACTGTCTCAGATAGACAATGATATGAACGGGTTTTGAATGCTCAGTTCTACTATTCAGTGATAACAATGTGTTATCATCCTTTTGTACAAATTAATTGTGTTCACTAAATATGTTATTCTTGAACGCTCGGAAGCAAATTTTGTTTTTCTTTGAAATTTCTGCAATTCAAATTTAGGAACCAAATGTATCGATTTCCTTTTAAACTGAGCTAGTAAATTTTTGAATATTATTAATTTGGAATCTGATCATAATGTGACTTTAATATTCTCTAGTTCCATTTGTTTAATAACAAATTGAGCAGCCCGTACTTCAATGAGCACGGCTAATAATTCTAGTCATGGAATAGTCATACTTTTGATATTGAGAAGCTAAGAACTGCAATATTGTTCTTTTTGTTTGTTTCTGATTGTTGTATTTATATTTAATTTTTTTGTATTTAAGTTATATTTATTTCAAAATTTGAATCGATCGTTTTAAAATAACATAATTAGTGAACACAGTTAACTTGTATAAAAGATTGGTAAATACATTACTATCGTTGAATAGTAAAACTGGATATTCAAATCCCTGTTCATATATCATTGTCTGTCGGAATTCATATCATTGGCAGTTCTCCTTCTGTTGCACTCGAGAAATGCGGAAAATAGAGCGTTGATACGCTAATATCGGCCAGGATATACTCCCAAGACTCCACTGCGAAAGTATAAAAAGCGCTGCTTTCAAGTCTTCAACCATTCAGCGTTCCGTCACTTTTTTCTTCTTTCATTGTTTAAAAAATGCTCTTAGGCACTGTGTCTATTAATAAAGATTTCCTGACGATCTTTTTACTTCCGAACATATTCGTTCTTACTGACATATTGTTCAAGAATAAATTTACTGTATTATAATGAATTATAAGATTAACATGCAGAGTACTTGCCATGGCAGCGTTACTTACCGCATGACATTCCATTCAATCATTATTATGCCATATAACGTGAGAGCTCGAATTCAATAATAAAAGCTG
>NW_018109760.1:0-1866 GCF_000183805.2 Loa loa | reverse complement strand
ATGGGAATTAGTCGTAAAAACCGAAATAATTGTATCATGAAATTATTCATTCAAATAGTTTCCATTTACATCTGTTTTTCTCTCTCATGCCTAAGGTCATGAGTCAACTATCTAATCTTCAAATCGTCTAAAGAAGCTTTATCTGATGTTGAGATTTGCGCACATCTGGATGACAACGAATCTTATAAACATGGATGGGCATACTGTAGAAATATCTAATCTTATAAACATGTTTATATCCAACATGTTTATCTCTAAATATCTGTTAAGCACCGTATTTCTTTCCTTTCTCCTTACACACTCCTTATATAAACATAAGAAAACCTAAGAATTATTCATTGTTGCAAAGATCCCATCTGTCGACACTCAGGTTCACACAAACGCTCTTCATTTATCTCTCCCAATCTACTAATCCTTACAAAATCTCATTATTCTACTGGCTTTACCCTGGAAGTCATTCTATTGTAATTGGAATTATTTGAACCTGTCTTTACTGTATTTGGTATCCAGACGATAATAAAGGATAATCTGTTGTAAGTTTCGAATACAAAACGAACCGATACACTGTAAGTCATTCCTTTAAAATTATAACAGCTTCTACAACGAACAATAACAACCTACCTCACCTTCTTAACTCCCTTTCTTTTATTTTCTCACGACAGGAATTATGTTTTGATATTTCTTGAAAAAACCGATGAATGTATTTGATTTTTGATTTTTTTTCCTGCGTTTATTGTAATCACCAGAAGTAAATTTGTTATGCTTCGATAATAAATCATCAATCAGAGATCACTTGTGATGAAATATTCCGAACTGCTTATCCGTTTTATTTTAAGCCTAAACCAAGCAATTACTGAGGACGATGCCTTACAAAATGCAAAAATAATGTACGGATCAAAGTGTCTGAAACGAAATTAATTGAACAATAATTATTTCAATTCATTTTCTATGAAATCAGAAAAAAATGAAATTCAAGACTAACAGAAATTGAAATTATTCCTTTTCTCAATTGAATGTGAATCGTAAAGCTTGCATACAAATAACTTCCCTCCTTTTTTTTGCCAAAAACTATAGCAATATGCAAATGATTCAGTAATTCAGTACCAATATCGGATTAAGGAACACAGACAGGATTATTTAATACTATACAAATTAAAAACTCATTTAAGCACTAACGTTTAATGTGGACTATTCACCAGTTACCGTTTATGGAAATATTACATCCTCTGTATGCGTCATCTTAAATTTTAATTTTAAACCTTCGTGTCGTAGCGGACATAGTTTCTATGGTTTGGAAGGGTACTGCTTCCGATGCTTACGATTTAATTTTACGAAATGATCAATGTTAAAAAAAAAGAAAAAAGAAGATCTCAAAATGACCTCGTAAATATGGTACCATCGAGTGGAGGAGAGAGGGAAGGGAGCGATAATTACCGATTTCATCATTTGTTATTTGTTTTACCTAAGCTGTTAAAAAAGTATAAAAATTCTTTTAAAAGATTTCAAGAACTTTTCTTTTAAATTCTCATTTCTTAATGAATTTAGTTCGCATTAGCTTGGAAATGAAGCGATTATTCAATAAGAAATTTAATTATGCGTTATTTCACATTTTGATAAACTTTTGTACATTTTGATGCTGAATAACAATAATTTCAAATTTTTATTTTTTTTTACTTTCCAATTACAATTGATATTTAAGGCTGCAAGAAATAACCTTAGTTAAATAACCTTAGTTCACAACTCCGTCAAACAAAATTAAATAACCTTAGTTCACAACTCCGTCAAACAGAACTTATTTGTCGTCATCCCTCCTAACTGTCCACAATGATTGTCCCGTTAATTATGAACACTAAGAGATAGGTTTTG
>NW_018109759.1:0-1866 GCF_000183805.2 Loa loa | reverse complement strand
TTGGCATGTTTGTGTGTGTAATGTGTGTGTGAACGGGACGATATAAAGGATCTTAGAGAATAACTTTTATCAGTTAAAATGAGAAATCTTTGAAATGATAACAATTCGTTTTGTATAAAACAGACGAAATAAATAAATTGTTCGTATCTATTTGAATTTCGTTAACATAACACTAAAATTAACCACGGTCGGGATGGGTTAAAAATATTCCCTTCACCCACTTCCGCCCACATTTATGCATCCACCCCCGCTCCGACCTTCGTTTTGCTTCAGTGTTTTAGCTGAATGTAATTAAATCACCGTTTTCAGCGAGAGCGTTTTGGGTCTTTTGTCGTATTTTGCAACTCAATTCATTGTTTTTTTTTTTTCCTTCAACTTGAGAAATTAATTTCCTCTGAAGTAATTAATTTGAGTAATTGATTGTTTAAGAAGTAATTACTGGTGGAAGAATCGATGTATTACTATACAGATGTGTGTATGTGTGTATAAAATGGGAATTGCAAAAGTATGGAAATGTTAAGTAAGGAAATGAAAGATATATAAAGAATGATTAAAGATATGTACGCTTATTGTTAATAACAGTGATTCAGATTGTTAAACATTTTGAATTGACTGTGATGCTACCCATTATATATGCAATCATAGACTGCTTCTTTTGTTATCACGACCTTTAACCCGTTAATGACCGGTTCCGTTCTTTCATACGGTATGAATTGACCACTTCTTTATTGGTCATAACAAATAACATTCTCCTCAAAAGAATTGTGCTTTAATGATATCCTCTATAAATTGTTAAGTTTACGATAAGCATACTTTCTCATTTTTTGTAATGTTTCAAAATGATATTATCCGTCAACCACTTCGTACCACTCACCTCTGTCGCATTTTATGAGAAGGCCAATGTTGATATACGCAAAGTGTCAAGAATGTGATGAATTTTGATCACTATTACTGATAACACTTTGGAAGAGTAGTATTTGGCAAGAATGGTAATGACATAAATCTGATAGTCTCAGTTCTGTTCAGGAAACTGCTTGAGCTTCTACATTATAAATAAATGAATGTATTATGTAGCCAAGCAATGTTTAAATATGTAAAGAATAGAAGAGCTGAAAATAGGAGGAAGAAGAAATGAGCCAAGTAAGTGTCATATAAACAGATATGATGACAAAGAAACGCATAATGTCATGACTTCAGGAATTCAGTGCGACATTTAAAGATACCTGCAAACGTTCCGTCAAGACTTTAACAGATATTTATTATGTCGAGCCTACATGATAGCAAGGGGAAAAATGCAAACTGCGCGACACGCCATGCTTCATTAGCATAAATTGAAAGAAACTGATGTATAAAATGGACTGTTTCAAAGAGTTTAAACGATAGGATATTGCTCGGAGATCTGAGTTCAAAAACATATTGCAGCGAATTTGTCCTACAGTGCTTGTCACTACAAGCAGAATGGACTCAGAATTGACAAACGAACGACCCGGGGACAATTAGCACTAATGACTTAGTTCCGGAGCGGAAACTAAGAAAATAAAACAAATAAAGTAGTGCACATCAAGAAATGCATTCTTACAATAAATCTCGTGCTGAAATAACGAACTCAATAAAATTTATCGAACTGATTTGAAATGGTACGGTGGATTTCACACAAATGGTACGGTGTTATTGCGAATCTTATTTCCGCTAAATACATCCAAAAAGAAATCTGTCCATTTTCTCTATCATGTGTGACAAATGTATCCTCCAATTCATATATTCATGTATCATTTCCACTCATCACAAGCCTTTATGCTAATCTTGTGCTATTTCTTCTGAAAGTGACTTTTACGGTCAAATTGCTATAAAAGCGAAAGAATCGAT
>NW_018109758.1:0-1866 GCF_000183805.2 Loa loa | reverse complement strand
AATAATAATAATAATAATAATATTAATAATAATAATAATATAGTAATAATAATTCCCGATGTACTTGATTTTAATGTATTTTAAACGTCATGTATTTTAATTTTTTTTTTTTATTGCAAAATATAAGACGAATAAAATTTCCAAATACTATGTATCAATTTTTCTAATTTGTAAAATTGTTTGCTAATTGAATTATTGAAATTGTTAAAAAGAATGAATAATCAACATGGATTTTATTGTAATACTCAATTTACGAAAATAAATTTATCAGTCATTTATGTTGACAAAATTTACACACAGTTGTTATTTAACGACAAATTTACACATTTATCCCATTTATTTGTTGCTTTTTGATTAGATAAAATTTGTTTTCACTTTTTTGTTCTTATACTTTTTATTTTGCTCCTCCCTTACTTATACTCTTTCTATCCATTCATCAAATTGTCATTTATTGTCAATGTAATTTAATTTTTTTTTCTTTCAATTTTTTCCTTTTTTGCTTTTTTGCATTTATTCCATCATTTATTTGTTTTAGCCTCTTGATATAATTAAATTTGTCCTAAAATTCTTTCTCTTGTTTTTATTTTCCTTTTTTTTTTTTACACTCTTCCTTGCTGTTTATGTATTCTTTTTAATTATCAATTTAATTAAGCTTATTACAAAAAAAAAAAAAAAAGATCATTGGTTTTTTTTCCCTTCTTTTTTATCACATTCTTTTTCTTTAATTTTTATTATACTTTTATTTTGCTTCTAATTTTTATTATATTTTTATTTTGCTTTTAATTTCTATTATACTTTTACTTCGCTTTTAATTTTTATTTCGCTTTTAATTTTAATGAAAACTAATTCGAACTTATTTAAATTCTTAATAAAAGAGAAAAAAGAATCTAATTTTATTTATTAAAAATTTTTTGAAAGATCATTTCATTCATATGTGTATCATTGAGAATTGTGCAAATGAAATGATTAAATTTTAGTTAAAATATGATTATTAGAATTAAATTATTAAGGAATAAATTTCTTATTATCTGTATAAAAATTTTTTTGGGGACAAAATTTCATTTGACTACTTATTGATGGTAATTAATGAGGGCGTTAATTGGTCTTATTGATGCTAATTAATGAGAGTGCAAATTGATCATTTGAACAAGGATTGTTTTTTGAGACGAGATTTAATTTGTCTACTACTGATTAATGCTAATCAATGAAATGGCAACTTGATCACTTTAAAAGAAAATTTTTTTCGAGAAAAATTTAACCTATTTATTGATGCTAATTAATGAAGTAGTTGATGCTAATGATAATAGCTGATGCTAATTATAATAGCTTACGATAATAATTGATGTTAATTAATAAAGATTGGTTAAATAGAGACTTGATCATTGTCTTTTTTTTTTTTTTGCAAATTTCATATTCTCTTATCATCCTCATCTTTACTCTTTATCGTTCCATGTTCTTTTCTCATCAATCTCACTCTTTATTGTTTCACATTCTCTTCACATCCTCATTTTCACTCTTTATTGTTCCAATATTCCCTTATTTGTCCATCTTATTATCCTCATCTTTACCCCTTTATTGTCCCATATTCCCTTATTTGTCCATCTTATTATCCTCATCTTTACCCCTTTATTGTCCCATATTCTCTTATTTGTCCACCTCATTTTCACTCTTTATTGTTCCAATATTCCCTTATTTGTCCATTTCATTTTCACTCTTTATTGTTCCAATATTCCCTTATTTGTCCACTTCATTTTCACTCTTTATTGTTCCAATATTCCCTTATTTGTCCATTTCATTTTCACTCTTTATTGTTCCAATATTCCCTTATTTGTCCACTTCATTTTCACTCTTTATTGTTCCAATATT
>NW_018109757.1:0-1869 GCF_000183805.2 Loa loa | reverse complement strand
GTTTTAAATGAAGTTTGCTTAGGCAAATGTCAACTGAAGAGAAAACCTTTGTAAAAGGAAGCTTTATATAGCTCTCATGTATTATACGAGGATGAAGAAGTTTCATAAAAGTGATGCTATAAAAGTAAAAAATATATGAAAGAACATTTGTAGCGGAATTGTGATATCAATTAACAGCTTCAGATTACTGTAAGACGCTCAGAGAATCCATGCTTTGCCGCCCAGTTTTCAATTTGAAACAGAACAGCATCACACTCAGCCTTCTGTGCTAAAAGTTCATCTTTATTTTCGTAATTCAATTCCGCAGTCACTATCTCAGCCTTCAGCTTTTGGTTTTGTGATATCTGAAATGACAATAAAGTTTAAAAGGAAGTCAAATGAATTCTTTCCAACTTAAAATCTTTCATTTCTTTAATATCCATCTTAATTTGTTCGGACTTAGCACAATCGGCTTATTCACCTCACTGCAAATATACTTATTCAAATTATAAGTTCTCCCAAAAAAAATTTATAACCTCAAGTTCAAAGAACCAAAAACAATTTTTTCACTAGGATTAGACGAGTCTCAAATTGCAGCTGAACATTCAGCAATTATTATCACTGCATATTATTCCCCTATTCAATTTTACAATCTCATTGTACTGATTTACAGAATTATAATTTCTATGGCATTCTGAAAAGTAACAAGATTACCAAAGCAG
Source organism: Loa loa (assembly GCF_000183805.2). NCBI lineage: Eukaryota > Metazoa > Nematoda > Chromadorea > Rhabditida > Onchocercidae > Loa > Loa loa. The sequence goes on along the minus strand of NW_018109757.1, from coordinate 1,168 downwards.
CACACTAATCTAACTACAAATATAACGGTTTAGACTTAAGAATTGATCAAAATGATAGTTTATATGAAATTGCGAACTTTTTCGCAACAACGACACTCTTCTCATAGTTCTGCAGCATCTTGTCCCACTCTTCTTTTTCATTTTGCAATTTCTTTATGTAATTCATCAAATGTTTCTCTTCTTCTTCTATAGCAGCCATTTTTATAGACAGAAGGGAAGAATTTTTTTCATTTACTTTAGAGATGTCATCTCCAATAATCACATCTTTCTGAAAAATATTCATAATTTCTGTAAAATGAAAAGTCGAAGAATAAGCATCAGTATCAATGTTCAAGCATTAATGTTTTACAGTATACATATTTCACCGATGCTAAGGCATGTTTAATATGTTACTTCTTGAAAAATTAAATCAAGTCTTTTTAGAATAAAAAAACTTTAGACAAAAATGAACCAAGCATCATAATGGAAACAAGAAAAGAATTTCTCCTATCCAACCACATGTCACCATAAAAGTGCTAAGAGCAATTTGAACAACTTAACTTCTCTTTATTCTCTTAGAAGTTTATCGCTATTATGAATTCGGAAAAAAAATTTGTGAAGAGTAAAAAAATTGAGAATTAGTCTTGGCATTATAGTAAATAATAATCAATCCATAACAAATGTTGTATTCAAACTTTTGAATATTTTCAAAAATAAACATACCGTAATTTCAACGCCATCTATAACTTCTTTTACAGACATACTTGAACGTCGACCACGAATGGAACGTTTTTTATCGTTAGCCTGCAAATAACGCATATGTTAATTAAGTAGATATATGTTAATTAAGTAGATAGAATCTTATAAAGATATAGCTGATATTTAATAACTATTATTAATGACTAAATACTTTTCTCCTTCTAAAGTTAACAATTCTTACCTCACTGCCGATAGTGCTTAATCTGGACGATCGATGAGTTCGTGTTGGTGATGATCGCAAAGTTGATGAATCACTCATCCTTCAATTTCATTCGAAACATTAAGTGAATTTTTGCATAAATTATGCACTGACATCAAAAATGATGTTTAATAATAATAATAATAATAATAATAATAATAATAATAATAATAATAATAATAATAATAATAATAATAATAATAATAATAATAATAATAATAATAATAATAA
>NW_018109756.1:0-1869 GCF_000183805.2 Loa loa | reverse complement strand
GTATCCAAATGAATACCCCCTTTTTTAAACGTTTATTTTAAACCACTCCCACTCTCTAATGCATATAAACCCTATTGTAAATCGGCTAATTCATTATGTTCAATAAAGACTTTACAATCCGGTGTGGACTCAATACAGCTTACTTCAATTCCACTCAACGCAACTCAGCCTGACCCAACTCAGCCTCTCACAACCCAAATCAACTCAACGCAACTCAGCCTGACCCAACTCAACTCAACCCAATACAACACAACACAACCCAATTCAAAGCATCCCAACGGATCTTAGGAAGCCGATCGACAACATTGGTGATATTTGGCTATTGGTCGACATCACACCCCACGATTCAGAAAAACCCACCACACAATAATTTTTGGTGCCCGAGGTGAGGTAAGATACGATGTCAAGTAGCATCATTGTCAGTATTCAACCAGCAAAAACCAGATTAGTCTTTTTTCTTCAAAAGATAAATTCCCTAGAATTCGAATCTTCGGACCCAAACTCCTCATTAGAGCAACAGAGAATCCTTTACACAACAAGGAAACAAGAGCTCGCTGACAAATTTGATAGAATCCAATTATGTGTTAAGGAACTCGAAGTTGCTTACGACACATGGCTCAAGTATATTCAAACTATCACTGCGACGAAAAAAAGGCAAGAAGAAGAAAAGGCTTAGGAATGTGTCACAGAGGGTGAGCACGGACTATTTCGAATAATGCATGAGGGGAAAGAAGCGCTGATAACATTAACAAAGTATAAGGATGACGCCTAGCAAAAGTTGGAGCAGCTATTTAAGGGAAAGTGTAAGGAACAGGAAAGGCCAAATTCCTCCTTCAAATCTTACGGTCAATCTCCCTCAATTATCCTTACCTACCTTCAATGGTGAACCCAGACAATGGCGGCAGTTCTGGAGCAGCTTCAACGCAGCAGTCCATTCACAAACGATTCCTGAAATCCAAAAATTGAATTATTTGTTTTCATGTCTCAGAGGTAATGCTTTACAAGTTGTATCAGGGTATGAAATAGCACCTGAAAATTACGAAGTAATTAGACGATTGCTTAAAAATAAATATGGAGACCCCTCAACAATAACGACGATATTATGCAACGAACTCCAAGCCATCAAAAGAAATGAAAAGGAATGGATGACCACGATCGGAAATATAGAACGAGTGCTACGTCAGTTGGAAGCCATAGGAGAGAATTTGGAGCATTCAAGTATCGAAACCACGATAGAAAGTAAGTTACCATCATGGGTTTTGAATAAGGTATATACTCAAAAGAAAGTAGAGATGCCTTGGTCAGTTTCAAAACTTAGATATTTTTTGTCGAACATAGTCCATGTAACCCAACAGGTCAAGAATAATCAGAATCCTTCCACATTTATGGACACTAAACTTACAATCGACAAGTTAGGAGAAAAACCGAGATATAATCCTGGAGGAACATCAGTACTGTCGATGGTACGTAGCAATTCAAAACCCTTATCATCCGCAGTTCGAAATAATCAACATTCATCACAACTCACCGTAAGTAAGAGAAGGCCGTGCATATTCTGCAACCGAGATCATTGGGATAGCGAATGCGACGCCTATCCAACTGCTAATGGTAGAAGGAATCGCCTCAAAGTGCTAAAGAAATGCTTGATCTGTTTTAAAGACAGTCACAATGGAGAGAGATGTAAAATCAAAAAACAATGTTTTTATTGCAAAGCCCTCCACAACAGTGCGCTATGTGACAGCAGAAGCACAGCTTCATCAAATAGCTTGGTTCATTCCGAAGTTAAGGATTATCACGAAAATCTTCAAATTCCTCCAAAAATGGATTATTCAGCTTCCCTCTATAACTCAACCAACACCACTCGAACAA
>NW_018109755.1:0-1870 GCF_000183805.2 Loa loa | reverse complement strand
GTCATATTACCTTCGTGACAGTTTAAGGTAATATTAGAAATAATAGCAGTAATAAGCAAGAACGAGCCAACATTTTGCTCATCGACAATCTTTTTCGAAAACGTTCTATTTCGGCTCACTTTGGTTATGGTGTGACATCAGTTTCAATTAGTTAGAAATTTCGATGTCTGAAATATCAATGTCATACATTTGTATTATAATTGCATGACAAGAATTTCAATCACCATGGAGAATGTGTTAATTTAATGAAAATATGAATTTAAATGCGAAATAATGTTCTTGTTTTAGTGCACTATCTGTCGGAAAACCCGAGAAAATTTGCAATGCGTTAAAACAATCAAAGTATCACAAATTTGCATCCTAAATATTACCTTATTTAGATCACTTTTGGATAATGGTTTATTATACAAATATTACAATTGAATTTTTAACGTATTAAATGATGGGTCATTTATGCATTTCTCGTAACACTATGGGAAAAGGACACTAGCTTAATAACAAAGTTATTGTAATCTTTGGTCCTTAGTGTGCATCTTGGTATGACAATCCAGCTTATGCAAATTGATGGGTATATTGTAAGAGTATCTAATCTGATATTCAGTGGTGCTTATATCCAGTGGCATTCCTTTTGTTCTAGAATTCCTTTGTTTGAGAATTAATTTTTTATGTAATATATGGGTTTTGTAAACCACACTCACAATATACAAAGTTTGAAATCACTTTTTGCTTTACAGGCTCCGACGATCGACCGTATCCTTATTTTCAGCTCCAATTTGTCTTCAATTATCTCTAAACTTAAGCTAATTCAAAGTACTAAAATAAAACGTAGTGATTGTCGCTGAAATCGAATTGAAGAACTGATTCTGATCGTTGAGAACTGATTCTGATCGAACTGATTCTTGAAATTGAAGAACTGATTCTGATCGTACATTAATGAAAATGTTTTTTTGAAGTGGGCAGAATGGATGCGATAAGCAAAGTGTTTTACAAGCGGAATGATGATTAACATGTTGTTTATCATAGTTTCATTAATAACACTAATTTTTTGAAATATTATGTCGTGTGTTTTTGTCAAATGATTACCACAAAGTTAGTTGATTTTGACTCCTTTGTATCACATTTTTCAGTTTTATTTATCTCATTTATGACTTACGAATGTGTTGGTACTGCCCAGTATTTTTGCTACAAATTGCAGCACATGATATCAGAATCGATATGGAAAATGCATTAACATTTAATGATAATTCATTAACATTTAATGATTACAAATTCAACTGCAAAATTGAATTATTAATTACACGTGACACTTGTCAAAGCTGTTTTATTCTCCATTTCAGACAAAAAAAGATTAAATGCGAATCGAAAATAAATGGAAAATTTAAAATGTACTTCTGATATTCTCCTTGTTAAATTCTATAATTCGAAAAGTTATTGATACAGTAATGAAAAAAGCACAGTAACTTTGCAAGCATACAATTTGATCATCTTTTTGAGTCATCCTTTTAAATCAACATGCTAATGAAGTTATTTATTGGACAACATGCTAATGAAGTCATTCATTGGATAGCATAGTATTTTATTTTCGTTAATATTATCAATAGTAAAATATTCCACAAAATGCGCCATTCAAGCGGTATTGCAGAAACACTATTATATCACATTATGAAGATTATTTGAAAAATGGGATAAAACAGTTTTGATATTAAACCATCCTTCATTAAAAGCTTCCTGATGCGCGGTACATTTTATTGTTGTCATTAAGATAGGAATGAATTGATGCAAGAAAGTTGAACCAATTTTGAATGCTGATCTTTAGGCATTAATAAACGACGTTTGATATCTGGCATTAAATGTTAAAACTTTAAATCTG
>NW_018109754.1:0-1870 GCF_000183805.2 Loa loa | reverse complement strand
TATTCCAAGTTATTCTTGTTGTTCACATATTAATAATACATACGCACAGACATATATACATATATACATATATATATATATATAGATACTTGTAACCGAATGGGTCATAACGTGTCAAACGTTGGAGACAAATCTTGATAGCTGAATGAGTCATAACGTATCAACGTGGAGACAAATCTTAATAACTGAATGGGTCATAACGTATCAACGTGGAGACAAATCTTAATAACTGAATGGGTCATAACGTGTCAACGTGGAGACAAATCTTGATAGTTGTATCGGTGTAAATCAGGGTGCACAACTAATTTTTCCAAGTGCACAACTAATTTTTCCAATGGGCCACATGAGAAATTAGTATGGTTTTTTGGGGCTGGACTAATATACTTAACTTAGTTCCACCGAATACTGTATTCATATACGTATATATATATATATATACTATCCCTTCATTGTATTGGATTCACTGAAAGTGTGGAGGACCTATTTACAACATTGTTTAATGATGAGATGATGAATTTAGGATGAATGGTCAACGGACTTTAACAGTGAAAGCAAAGTAAAAGCGATAAGTAGGAAAGGTGATGTGATTCTCCCACGGCTCCGCGGAAAAAAAAATAAAAAAACTTGCTGAAAGACCAACCGCTAAATGGTCAGGTCAGGTGCAAATAAACTAGCCGATATCATTTCTTTTGGTTTTACCCTTTTCATATTTCTAAGCTATTAGCTTTTTAGCCTATTTAGCCTAGTCATTTTGTGCTTCCATAGATAAAAATTTTCGCCAACATTTATCACATCTTAATTCGAAATTAAATTAATTTAATTGGAAACTGAATTAATACAGCATTAGCAGTTTGTATATTTATGTCTAAAAGTTTCCTCGAAATTTGGCGTAAAATTTCCATTTTTAATTAAATTTTCAGTTACTCTTACAATGCTTTCTTTCGGAAATCTTAATGAGATTAATTAAATGAAAATTAGGAAATAAAAAAAAAAGGTCAAATAAGGCCAGTTTAATTTAAACAATGGGATATGAATGTTACTGTAAAATCATTATTTAATTATCAGAAGATTTATAATTAATTGGATTTCAAGAAGGCGAAAAATGATTTCTTGTTCCATTTGAGCTTACGACGAAAAAAAAAAGGGAAGGAAAATCGTTACATTATCATTTTAACATCATAATTGAAATCCTCAGAATCTGTACATGTTTTGTCTTAATTCCTCATAACATTTTATCATGAATTGAGATTGATCTTATCAGATCTTAGCAGAGCCAATTATATTCATTTCCAACATTTTATTTCTTTTACTAAATTTTCTAATGCTCGATTTTATTGAGGAGGAACGGAATTATCTCATTTATCACCGCCTTGTTTTTTTTTTTTTTCTACTCAAAAACATAAAGATTAATATACCTAAAGAGGCATTTTTTTTTCGATTTCGTATTGTATATTCTAATTGTTTCGTTGTTTTATTGTCTCATTTCGATGAATTATTTCCAATATATTTTATTCTATGTTATTCCGATACGTTACTTCTAATTATTTTATTCTACGTTATTTCGATTAATTATTTACAATACATTCCGTTATATATTATTTCGATTAATTATTTACAACATTATTTTGTTATATATTATTTCGATTAATTATTTACAATATATTCTGTTATATATTATTTCGATTAATTATTTACAATATATTCTGTTATATATTATTTCGATTAATTATTTACAATATATTCTGTTATATATTATTTCGATTAATTATTTACAATATATTCTGTTATATATTATTTCGATTAATTATTTACAATATATTCTGTTATATATTATTTCGATTAATTATTTACAATATTATTCTGTTACTAT
>NW_018109753.1:0-1871 GCF_000183805.2 Loa loa | reverse complement strand
TAAATAATAATTGTAATAAACGAATGAGAAAAAAAAGTTTGCACAAGTTAATTGTAATGAATCGATTGAATTGAATGAATATAAATTCAATTTAACAAATATTATTTGACAGTTATTAATATATTTGAAAGTTCTCACCGAAATTTCTGATAAAGTTTTTTATTTTGATTAAAAATATTTCCGAAATACAATGAAAATTGTAACAATTTGAAAAAAAAAATCATTTCATATAATCTCGCAATATATTAAAATTTATTTCATTTTTAAAATTTTATATACAATGCCACTTTTGCTAGAGTGTGTTATTATAATTGAAGTATTTTATCCTTTTTTTTAAAATTTAATTTCAAAAACTTCAAATGAAATAAAAGACTTTTGAGATGATTGATACTATCCACGGAAAGAAATGATATTTAGTTGTAAAATTAATCGATTAAATCATTAATATTAATTGAATAATAAATCGCATAATAGTAATAAATAACATACACTGAATATTTTTCGAAAAAATGGAATTTGTTTTTATTATACATATTTGAAGTGATTTTTATCTTTTCTTTTTTTTTCTATATTATATGTTGTAATTATAGCTAAGAGCAGTTAATTGAATTTGATTTAATTTTGTATTAATTTTTGTTATTGCAGCAAAATGACAACAAATTATCCATCGAAACCATCACCAACATTTCATGGTTGTCATTGCTTACAGGTATTTTATCACTTTCCTTTCTGAATTTTGCAATTTATACCTGTTATTTGCTAGTTTGGATTTTCGGGACGCTCAAAATTTGGTAAGTTAGACAAATATAAAAGGTCTAAAGATATTTGCTTCAAAAGAATTCCATTTCAATTCATCTTTCAATTTTTGCAAAATTTTTTTGCAAATTTGTTGAATCGATTTCGTTTTGTGGCAATAAATTTTCAAAAAAAAAATTGCAGAAAATTTTAAATTAGCTTATTACTCATAAATTAGAAAAATGAAAATTTCCGTTCTATTTGTTCTAATCATTTATCATGCTTATTTTATTCTTCAATAATACGGCATGTTCGGTTTTTTTTTTGAAATAAAAGAAATTTTTCATTTCTATTTTATCCCTTTGAATTTACAAACTTTGAATAATACTTGCACTTTCCTAAAAACAAATTTAATTAATTTCTAATTTAAACTTAACAAAATCGTAAAATTAAAAAGCAAAGTAAAAAAAGATCGCATGAAATTAACCATCTTTCTGTTTTGCCTTTTAATTTACTATTTATTTCACTCCTTTTCTTCTTATTTTTGTTTGAACTTTTTCCAATTTACGAATTTTTTTTTCGCTCCCGAATTTCCGAATTTAATATTTAACTTATATTATAGAAAAGAAGTTGTTTAAGTTACAGTTAAAATGATCGGAATAGACATTCTAAATGTAGACAAAATTCAGAAGTAGAATTATTACCAAGAGAGAAATGAAGAAAGTTGACGGAATCCTCGAAATGATTTATGATGCCCAGCTGGACAAAGATGATGATCTTTTAGAGGAACACATTAATATTTCTTTATCGAATAGAAATTTACGACTAAACTGCCGATTTCTCCTCAATTTATATTTCATATGTTAAACGAATATAGTGTGACTAAATAAGCAAATGTGTTTTAAACTAAAACCATTTTGTTTATAATTCGTATTACAGTAATTAAGCTTTAGCTGCCAATTAATAAACAAGTTATGGCTATCATTTAAGTAAACAAGCTTTACTGCCATTTAGTAAACAAGCTTTCGCTATCATTTAATAGACATGCTTTATGCATATATCTTGGTGATATATATATATATATATATATATATATATATATATATATATATATATATATATATATATATATATAT
>NW_018109752.1:0-1871 GCF_000183805.2 Loa loa | reverse complement strand
GTTAATGAAATAAAAAGACATTATACATATAGTAATAGATATAATAATTAATTATGCGATATGTTTATCATCTCAAATTTAATTAATACTTATATTATTTTATTAGTGAACAAAATATAATTATTGTGTTAATGAAAATAAAAAGCATTATACATATAGTAATAGATATAGTAATTAATTATGCAATGTGTTTATCATTTCAAATTTAATTAACACTTATATTATTTTATTATATTTCTAACAAATGTTATAATCTTAACTCTTAATCTTTATTTCTGGATTCCATATGGAAGAAAAAAGGAAAAAGCATTTATATGATATATTTGAAATGATGGAATCAATATCATTTGGAAATAATAAATGGAAAATATAGATTGAATTATAAATACATAAATAGCATAATTAAAAGTAAAACTAATAGACTTGAATTATTAATACAAATTGCTTTAAATTTTTAATTATTTCTTTTTTTAATGGATTTCCTTGAATTATTATTATTACTCCCTTGGATTATTGTTACTACTGCTTGAATTTTGCAAATTTTCTTCAATTATTATTACAAAATTTATCATTAAATTTCTTGAATTATTACTATTTTGAATTATTTGTATATTATTATATATGAATTATTATTATTATTTCTTTGAATTTCCTCGAATTACTCCTTAAATTTACTTTTTTTCATAAATTTCTTTTGCTCGAAATTAATTCAAAAACTGACAAAGATATCAATTTTTCATTATAAATAATTTAATTCGAATTAGAATAACATTCAAATGATAGGAAGTTAAGAAAATGCGAGAAAAAGATTGGTTTAAAATTGTTGTATGAAAAAAAATATAGTGATAAACAATTAAATAATACAATAATTTCAAATAATCAAATAATACAGTATTTTCAAATAATTAAATAATAAAATAATTTTCATTGATCAAATAATTTAAGAACTAAGCATTAATTTTAATTTATGCTTTTTGGGATTCAAAAAAAGGTAGGATTTAAATACTTAATTAATATATTTCAAATCTTTCTGTTTTTTGTTATTTTGTGCTATGAAAATTATAATAAACATTTGTTTATTAAATTAAATACAAAATTAATTAACATTAACTTTATTTCATAAATTTTTAAAATGAAGCAAAAGCAAAAGATTAAAGGATTTAATTTAATGATTAATTAGTTAATAAGATGAGTATAAATTTGAAATAATCTTAAAATTTCCTATCCTCTCTTTTTTAGGATATAAGAGAAATTTAAAAATATATATTATAAGATTTTTTTTTTGAAAAAAGAAAAAACTACAAACATTTATATTTGATGTTAAAAGATAAACAATGGTTAAAAGGCAAAAAGTTCAAAATCCATGTAATGGTTATAAGATGAATTGTTGAACTTTTTTTGCATCTTAGCAAATTCTTCATCAACATCACAAATGTCAATTGTCAGTTGTCAATTGTCAATGTCATTGTCAATGTAATGATCCATCTATCACATATCAACCTCTCGAAATAATGAGATATTAATTTAAATTTGATTAGTAATAATATTTCAACATGTAATTTATTCTAAAATAAAAATATCAATAAATCAATCAATGTTAATTAAGTAGCATTAAATAATCATTAAATAACTATATTATAATTAATTAGCAAAAAGTGTTTTTCACTTTTTACTTTTGTAAATTGATCAAAAAATATTTTGACAAAATATTTTGGAAAAAAATTTTCTTTTTTTAAAACTAAAATAAAAATCGTTATATTTATAGTGAAAATTTATTTTTAATAAAAAGCTAATATAAAATTTGAATATCCGTGACAAAAAACTGAGAATCCTTTCTGTCTCTTTAATTGGTAATATCTCAAATTTGGGTA